>NC_044911.1:47883372-48037289 GCF_001633185.2 Quercus lobata | reverse complement strand
GCATTATGGGCCATAGAACTGAGCGAATTTGATATTCAATACCGCCCACGGACTGCCATCAAGGGACAGGTCGTCGCCGACTTTATAGCTGAGTTCACTCATGATGAAGACAAGGGGGCAGCAGAGTCCCCTCAATGGAGTATATATACGGACGGGTCATCCAACAAACAAGCCGCAGGGGCCGGCATTGTGCTATTATCGCCCGAAGGAGACACCATTGAATGCATGGTCCGTCTCGACTTCCCTGCCACCAACAATCAATCAGAGTATGAGGCTCTGATAGCAGGGCTCGACCTCGCCAAAGCGGCAGGAGCCGCGAGGGTAGTCGTCTACTGCGATTCACAGGTCGTAACTAATCAAATAAATGGAGACTATGAGTGCAAGGGCGAAAAGATGAAGAAGTACCTTGCTGAAGTAAAGGCGAGAGTGGATGACCTAGAAGCTAAAGTTGTCCAAATTCCTAGAGAAGAAAACGAGCGAGCCGACCGCCTCGCGAAAGCCGCCTCAGCAGAACAAATGATCATCCCTGGTAATGTACTCTCCTTCATACAGCTTTCTCCGCTAATAGACCTCAACAACATGCAGGAAATATGCTCCGACAGAAGCTGGACGACGCCGTTAGTTTCATACTTGAGAGACGGGGTCTTACCGGACGAAAAGGAAGCCGCAAGGAGACTTAAGGTCCAGGCAGCGAGGTTCGTCCTAATAAAAGACGTCCTTTACAAAAGAGGTTTCTCCCAACCATATTTAAGATGCTTGGGTATGGAAGAGGCAGACTACGTCATGAGAGAGGTGCATGAAGGAATCTGCGGAAACCACTCAGGGTCCAGGTCGTTGGTGCACAAACTTGTGCGAGCAGGGTACTATTGGCCCACCATGCAAAAGGACGCCGAAACCTATGTCAGGGCCTGCGACAAGTGCCAAAGGTTCAGCAACATTATTAGGCAACCAACCGAAGAGCTGACCCCAATGACGGCCCCATGGCCGTTCGCACAGTGGGGCTTAGATATTATGGGACCCTTCCCTACAGCGGCACGACAGCTAAAGTTCCTGGTGGTAGGCATCGACTATTTCACAAAATGGGTGGAAGCCGAAGCTTTGGCCACAATAACGGAGAAAAACGTACGAAGCTTTGTTTGGAGATGTATCATATGCAGGTTTGGCATTCCTAGAGTCTTCGTCTCGGACAACGGACGACAATTCGACAACGACCCCTTCCGAGATTTCTGCTCGCAACTAGGAATAAAGAACCACTATTCCTCCCCCGCCCACCCTCAAGCTAATGGTCAAGTCGAAGTAACGAACCGATCCTTGCTTAAGATTATCAAGACTCGGCTCGAGGGGGCAAAGGGTATATGGCCCGATGAATTGCCAAGCATATTATGGGCTTACAGGACGACAGCAAGGACACCCACAGGAGAAACACCATTCCGACTGACGTATGGAGGCGAAGCGGTCATTCCAGCAGAAGTGGGACTCACAAGCTACAAAGTGCACAACCACGACGAAAACAAAAATGACGAAGCTATGCGACTACAGCTGGACCTAATAGACGAGATTAGGGCAATAGCAGAACAAAGGCTCGCTCGGTACCAGGACCGTATGGCTAAACATTACAACTCCCGGGTTCGACACAGGGACTTCCAGGTTGGAGACCTTGTTCTTAGAAAGGTCATGGGCGCCGCTAGGGACCCTACACAAGGGAAACTCGGCCCCAATTGGGAAGGATCCTACAGAGTCACGTCGTGGCAGAGGAAAGGCACGTACCATCTAGAGACGTTGGAAGGAAAGAAACTGCCGCACCCATGGAACACCGAGCACCTACGAAAATACTACCAGTAGGAGCGACAGCACGAAGTTCAATTTTCTCTTATTTTATTTTACATTCCAGCAAGATTTAGTCTCACTCCTCAGAACTATCATTTACTTTAATCTTTTTGCAACAATTCTTCTTTTTAGCCCAAGGGGCAGGATTTGGTTTTAATTACTTTTATTCGAATGCGTGGTAATAAGAGGAGTTTTTCAGAAATTACTGAAGTGTATTTTTTCTACGATCTATTAAGCTCGCGGCCAAAACCGCTAAGTCCATAACATACGGACCAAAAAGATGTCAAAGACATTAAGGCTAAGGCCGACGGTCCAATAGATGAAACGATCATCGTACGGACAGAGTCCTAAAAAACCAAGGACTAATGGTGTTAAATACACCAAGGCTTAAAAAGCTGACGGGCCAAAAAAGATGTCAAAAGACATTTAAGGCTAAGGTCGACGGTCCGGAAAATATAAAAAGCCGACGGTCCAATAGATGAAACGATCATCGTACGGACAGAGTCCTAAAAAACCAAGGACTAATGGTGTTAAATACACCAAGGCTTAAAAAGCTGACGGGCCAAAAAAGATGTCAAAAGACATTTAAGGCTAAGGCCGACGGTCCGGAAAATATAAAAAGCCGACGGTCCAATAGATGAAATGATCATCGTACGGACAGAGTCCTAAAAAACCAAGGACTAATGGTGTTAAATACGCCAAGGCTTAAAAAGCTGACGGGCCAAAAAAGATGTCAAAAGACATTTAAAGCTAAGGCCGACGGTCCGGAAAATATAAAAGCCGACGATCCAAAAAATGAAACAATCATCATGTGGACGAAGTCCTAAAAAACTAAGGACCAATGAAGGTGTTAAAATACACCAAGGCTTAAAAAACTGACGGGCAAAAAGATGTCAAGAACATCATAAAAATAACGGTAGGAAAAGGCTAAAGGCTAAAAAAGCTGACGACTATTAGATGAAGCAATCGTCATATGGACGTAGCCCTCAAACCAGGGCATACAATAACGAGTCATCAAAGTGACGGATTTAAAAGATTGACGACCTGAAAACAGAAACCAAAAGCAAAAGCTGTAAACCAACGGTCACCAAGCCGACGGAGCTTGGAGCCTAGGCATGACATCATGCTAACAGGGGCTTCCAACAGTTCAAAATAGCTGACGCGATTGAAGTAGACGGGAATAATTACCAAAGTTTCGTCTAAGGCCACCTTTGACAAAGGAATATAAAAGCAACAGGAATTAAACACAGCAGAACACAAACAAAAGCCCGAAGGAAACAAAGGGAGCACTTAAAAATTGTTTAAAGTTACAATTGTTCTCCAAAACAACTATCTTATACATGACCAAAATACAAAATAAAAGCTAAGGGGCAGGAACGTCAGCATCCTTGCCGTTAGTCCGATGGTCTTCAACATCCACAGTCACGGCAGGAGAATCAGAAGCAGTAGGATTAGCAGCAGGCTGGGCTAAGACGACACTATCGTCGCGCCTCGGAGTAGGTTGACGGAAGCTGTTGTCTCCGTCATCCATGGTGATCCCGGATAAATCCAACTCCGGGTAGGCCGACGCAACTTGCTGAAGGCAATCTTCAAACCCGGTGCCATAATATTCACCACACGAGTCAATGAAGGGCTGCGACACTTTGAAATCTTTAATCGCGTCAGCCCCCGCCGTCTGCAGTTTTTCACCTAGAGCCGTCACCTCTTTCTGGAGTTTATCATTCTGACTACTGACTTCCGTCAGCTTCTCCTTAACTTCCTGCAGCTCCTTGTTGAGGATACGGACGGCCTCCTTGTACTGACCTTGCTGGTTCATCAGGTTGGTATTATGATTTCGAACTCGAGTGACGACCCCCTCCTTCGCCGCACAACGATCTTGAAGAGCCTTGACACGCACCAAGGCCTAAGAAAACATATCCGTCAGTTGAAAAGTATACCAAAGCAAAGCAAAGCTTCTCCAAACAAAATTTTAGTGAACATACCCTGGTGAGGTCAAAAAGGGCTGACGCCCCTAATTCCTCCGTCCCCACCTGGTCACAAGGTTCAATGTCCGTCGGTTTTATCAGGGACCCAACCTCCCCGACGGCATAATCCTTGTGAGTCAGGAGACGGCAGGGGCCCTCGCTGACGGGACCGGCGGAGGTCATCACCCCCTTGCCCGCACCATGACTGAGCTTGGGAAGGGACTTTTCCTTCAATGGTTCGTCCCTAGGAGTGACGGCAGATTTCTTTGAGGGACGGCTGTCATCACCGTCAGGCTTCCTCTTCGTCACCTTGGCGACGACCTTTGGAGTTGACGAGGCCTCCCCTGCTGCCTCCTTATTTTTTCTCTCCTCCTTCTGACGAGCTGCGGCAGCCCTTATCCTTTGCTTCGCAGAGTCCATTTCTACAACACAAAAAACACCGTTGGGGCAGATGACGGAGGGATAAAACTGACGGGATAAATAAAAGCTTACTTAGTCGGCGTGCAAACTCTTCCAACCTTCGAGCTTCCGCTGACGGATCTGGACCCCCACAGTATAAGTGAAGGGTGTCAAGGGTGATCAAATCCCTGCACTTACGTTCTTCCAAAGGAATTTCCAGAATCCGTTGGATGAACCCCTCCTGCTCGTCAGTTATGCGCGGACGGGTATAAGCTGAAAGAAATAAAGTATTGTTAGCGTCGCCTCAAAAAACACACAAGCCTCATAGGTGACGGGATTAACCTGAATCCCTGACGAAGGCCCAGGTATTGTCAAAATAACCACGGGGCATCGTCGCCCACTCCTCCTGACGGCAAACCCAATCCGTCCCCTCAACGAAAAAATATCGACTCTTCCAGTTCCTATTGGAGTCTGGCATATCGGACACTAGCCTTAGCCCTTTCTCCCGGGCATTAAAATGATACGTCCCCTTAGACGAGGCGATGTGGTGAGGCCTATAACAATAAAAGAATTCTTCTAATGTGAGCTGACGGTGTCCTCCACTTAGACTGCCCCAAAGAATTTCAGCTCCTATAAAAGTCCTCCAGGCGTTTGGGGCGATCTGGGTGACGGATATTCCAAGGAAGTCAGCGAGTTGACGGTGTAGAGCCGTCAACGGTAACTTCAGACCCGCAGCAAACATGGCATCATACATACCAACGTCAGCTGTCGTCCCGGAGTAACACCTTTCATCCTCTGAAGGGAGACGGAGGGGGATGTGGTCTGGGATTTGGTAACGAACCCGTAATTCCCTAAAAACTTTATCGCTCATCCCAGGCGAAAATTTGTTGACGGCCCAATCCTCAGGAAGGATGAAGGGACGGCTATCTCCAGGACCCTCTGAGGTTCCTTCACTGGATCTCTCATCCCCGTCACTATCCTCTCCGTCAACATCCACTCCATCCCCGCTGTTTCCATCCCCTCTTCCCTCATACTCATCTCCCTCGACAAAACTCCTATCGTCGTCAGGAGATTGGGTTGACGACCCTCTCTCTGACGGAAGGGAGAAGTCTGACTCATCTCCAGAACCAAAGGTTTCGTCGTAGCCCGCTCCTTCGCGGACTGACGACTCCTCACAAGACGCGTTACTTGACATCTGACTACCTACAAGTGACGGGTTTAAGCTAAGTACCTAGGCTGACGACCATACCAATGAGGCAAAATAAAAAGGGGAAAAGAAGAAGGAAGGGAAGAGAAAATGAAAACTTACCGGTATGGAGGCCTTCTAGACGACTCTAAAAGACAGCAACAGATAAGCCGACGGAAGTAAAGCTGACGAAGAAGGGCGACGGTCTTTCTCTCCACAGGATCAGCAAGAATGAAATAGTGAAAAATGAGGGGAGGTGCTGCTTATATATAAAAAAAAATGGCGCGGAAGACGAAGCGACGTCTCGTCGAAATGCAGAACCAGTAGGAGCAAGCCACCTGTCCAAGGCATTAAATGCACAAGATCCACGCGAACGATATCCCTATAAAACGAACTCCATAACCCGTCAATATAAAGTCTGACGGAGGTATGGAGTAGGGGGCAAGTGATGAGGATAAAATTAGTCAAGCAAGAGTGACGGTCCAAGCTGGACAAGCGTGACGGGATGAAGCTATACCGAGGGCATTTCTCCAAGGCTGACGGAGGAATATAGGAAGAACACATAAAATTGGGCATCCTGAAGAGTGACGGAGGTAAAATTGGGCAGACGGGATAGACTTGGGCAGACGGGGTTAACCTAAGCTGACGGCGTCAGTCTACAGATTGATTGATCTGCGTGTTTACATATATAAATAAAATAACTCGCCCCCCCGCGTTTCAAGGAACCTAGAGACTCCTAAATGGAAAGAATCCCGTAAAATACACTCAAGAAGACTCCTATAAGGAAAAGACTTCTACTCCAAGGAAGAGAGGTCAACCATCTACTACTATAAAAACCCAAGCACCCTCACAAAAGGAGGTACGCATAATTTACCCTCTCTAGCACTCTAGAGCAGTGAGAATATTTTCTAACTTGACCTTCGGAGGGTGTTTGGCCGGTACCACACCGGTACTCTCTGCTAGGTTATTCCTTTTCGTTGTGCAGGTGCCATTTGATCGTACGAGGAACGTGTGAACTCATTGGTGGTACTATTTCCGGCATCATCAATATGAATGCTAATTCTTCAGCAAATCCCATCACCAAAAGGTATTATTATAACAACATTTTATAAACTTTGTATTCTCTAATTCACATTCTTTATATCATTCATGTTATATTAAAAACTAGCTAAGAGTTTTGCTCAAAAAAAAAAAAAAAAAGAACTAGCTAAGAGTTTAGACTAATAAATGTTAGTTTCCTCATTTCTTTGTGCTTGAAGATTAGAAGGTAAGGTAACGTTAATAACTGGTGGTGCCAGTGGCATAGGTAAGTACAAGGCTTTTTGTTCGACATGGTGCTAAGGTCCTTATAGCTGATGTCCAAGATGAGCTTGGCTACTCAGTCTGCAAAGACATTGGCTCTGAATCCATCTCTTACATTCATTGTGATGTAACAAATGAATCTGATGTTGAAAAGGTCGTGGACATGGCTGTATCCAAGTATGGAAAGCTGGACATCATGTTCAACAATACTGGCATTTCAGGCAAAGCAGAATCACGAATTTTAGAATTTGAAAACGATAATTTCAAAAGGGTTTTAGATGTCAATGTTTTTGGTGCTTTCTTGGGTGCCAAGCATGCTGCTAGGGTTATGATTCCAGCAAAGAAAGGAAGCATTCTCTTCACCTCAAGCCTGGCTTCAATACTGGTCGATGACATTGCACATTCATACGTGGCATCAAAGCATGTTGTGGTGGGAATGGCTAAGAACTTGAGTGTGGAGTTGGGACAGTATGGAATAAGAGTCAATTGTGTGGCTCCTTTTGCAACTGCAACTCCTTTGCTAACGAATGCATTGGGGAAGATGGAGAAGACTAAGGTGGAGGATGTGGTTTCATCGGTTGCAAACTTGAAAGGAGTGGTATTGGAGCCTGAAGATATTGCTTAGGCAGCGCTATACTTGGGGAGTGACGAGTCTAAGTATGTGAGTGGATTGAACTTGGTTGTTGATGGGGGTTATAGTCTTACCAATCCAGCTTTCTCAAATGCACTAAAAATCCTTTATTCTTGATATGTATCAATGTATGTGTTGCAAGTTTCAACTATCATATCACCTCCATTTCTCTATTTTAAAATACTAATATTCCTTTATTCTTAATTCACATTCTTTATGTCATTTATGTTTTTTTAAATGCTATCTTAAGAGTGATGTTAAAGTCAAGTACCATAATTTAATGGCATTGACATAAATATTCTTCTTAATAAAAAGAATCAATATTCAAAATTCCCCTCATCTTTGTTGTATCTATCAAAAATAAAATACTAATATTGAAGATATAGAAAAGTTAACAAATGTCTTAAGGGTTTTGGTTTATGAAACATTTTTAGAAACTTTATATAGGAATAGAAAAAGTAACTAATTTTTTTTTTAGCTTTTTATATTTCTTATAAAAGTAATATCAAAACATTTCTAAAATAACCCATTAACAAATGTCATAAGAGCACCTAAGGGTGTCCGCAGTGCGCTTTTAGGCCATTTTTAGCACCGCGCTTTGTGGTGCGGTTTAACCAAAATCATAACTGCACCGTGCCTCATTTTTGTGGTTACATGTGCAGTGCGGTGCAGTATGGTTTAGAGTTTAGCCAAAACCATAACTGCACCGCATCTCATTTTTGCGATCACATATGTGGTGCGGCGTATAAGATGCGGTTTGAAGTTGGTATATTTTTTAAAATTTGGGCTTTTCCTATTGACCCTAAAACTGATTTTTTTTTTTTTTTTTCCCTTTGTTTTGGGTCAAGTTTTAAACTATTGAGCTAGTTTTCTTTATTTTGGGTTGACTTTCCTAATCAACACTTGTTAGAGTTATTAAAGTTTCTTTTTTTGATAACTAGGGTTATTAAACTATTAATAATATATTTAATATTAAAAAAAATAAATATATTAATATATAGTGAGGGTGTAGTGCGGTGCACTGTTACTTGCGGTGCGGTGCACTATTACTTGCAATGTGGTGCAATTGTGCCATTTTGTGGGTGATTTTGGTGCGATTTTTGCGGTTTGGTAAACACCCCTAAAAGCACCCATTAACTACATGCTTAGAGCATCAGTATTAGTGGAGGCATATTGCTAAAATACTATATTTACCACCACAAACTACAAAATGTTGTGCTACATTA
This sequence comes from Quercus lobata, assembly GCF_001633185.2. Lineage (NCBI taxonomy): Eukaryota > Viridiplantae > Streptophyta > Magnoliopsida > Fagales > Fagaceae > Quercus > Quercus lobata. Next base: position 48,028,754 of record NC_044911.1, on the reverse strand, counting down.
GTGGTGCAATAGTTTAAAAAATTTGGCAACTTGCTACGATAAACTATTACTAGTACCAATTTACTGTAGCAAGTTACTACTTGCTTTTAATACTTTTTTAATTCTTTTTTCCCGTTGCTCTTCTCTTTTTTATTCTTTTTTCTTTCATCTCTCTCTCTCTCTCTCTCTCTCTCAAGCCACGCCGTTCCTCACCAGCAGCCCCTCGCTTCCTACAACTTCAGCTCCCTCTGTAACCGCACCAAGGAAATCTTGAATGTCATCATGGCTCTCCTCTTTGGCGTTGGTTGCGGAGCCCTCACTACCACCACCGATTAAGATTCCCACTGTTGCTGATTCTCTGCATGCTCCGGATCCGGCTAAGTGAACGGTTGGGATGGGTTGGTGTGGCTTGTAGCTCTATGAAATGGTAAGTTAAAATAGATAAAGTGGCTTTTTTAAGTGATAAAAGCTAAAAAATTTAGCACCACCAATGTGGATGCTCTTAAAGATATTACAAATCTTATAATTTGATACTAGCCTCATCACACGTGCGACAAGGCTCTTTTTTTATTTTGAGTTTAATGTAATTTTTCAATTTGAATTTTATCTATTATTAGTGAGGTTACACAAGAATTTATCTATTATTAGTGAGTTGAAGGAATTTTTAAAAAACTAAAATTTATGATTTAAAATGGAGTAAATTGTTGGGTTTAGTGTGTGCTAGTTTTTAGAAAAAATTGTATCAAACATACGTGAGATATATTTAAATAGAGAGTGCTAATTTTTAGGAAAAAAGTTTCTCTGGTAGTTTTTTTTTTTTTTTTTTTAATTTTGTTGAAATAAAATTTTAACCCCATTTTTTATTTTTGAAGAGTAAGGATTCACTAATTAGATTAGGGGTATTTTTTACTTTTTTTGAAGCCATGACTAACTTTCTAAACTCTCCTAATATATAGAGATTTCAATTTTTAAATATTAATTAAAATTTAATTTCTAATAGTATTTTTGTAATAAAATTGAAAGTAATTTTAATATTAATTCAATTTTGAGCCATTGTGTGTATGCATGGCACATTGGCACATTGTCACATATACATTTTACCTATAAGGTTTACATTTTTGCATTTTTGCATAGACTTTTGTACGTACCCTTGAGAACTTAATAAAATGACAAGAAATTGATGAGTGAAAGATGATTTTCACCTCAATATGAAATTAAGTTAAAAAGATATGTGAAAAAAGATTGTAATGCAAATAATTAATGTATATTAATAAGACTGTTATTCAAAATAAACTTGATGACCTCCATTTAGTAATTCATACTCTCACCATTTGTTCTCCACTTGTTGAGACTAGCTTTATTTTTTCTCTCCTTAATATAGCTTGAAGATAGATATATGTATGAAAATTTGTTGCCACTTGATCTTGACCATCTTAAGAAGATCATAGAATTGTTTATAGAGGGAAGGTGTGGATTACGTGGTTCATCCTATGTTCACATAAGAAAGCCCTTAATAGTTATACCTTTATTATACTAAATACAATTATATAATGAAATCAATGTGAGATGTTTTTAGGATACTAAATCCTAAACTAACCATACATTGTAAATGGCTAATAAATTTGTTGTACACGTATAATACTTTGTTAATATATTTATTATGGTACAAGTTAAATACTTGGTTTGCAAACTAGGGATGGTCTTTTTACCTTTATTAGGTTTAGGCTTGTCATCTTAAACATGTAGGTAGCTTCAGTTATCATTTTTCTTAAATCATGCCAGTTTAAATCGTTAATTTGACCATTTATCAGATTTGAGAAGTACAGTTATGTTTACAATATTTTCACAACAAATCGTAATTGGAAAGTTATTAATGGTTCTAATTTGAATTCATCACTAAAATTACTCTTTGTCCATTAGTAACGTAACAACGTAACACTTAAAAATTTGTTGTGAAAATATTGTTGACTTAACATTTCTCTCATAATTTAGTCAAACAATTTAAAATTGATTTATACTCTTTAGAATGGCCTTAAATTAATTTGAATAAAACATTTTTGGCTGTCTCTTACGATGATAGAAAACTTCAAATGCTAAAATTAGTTGAAAGTAACTTATTTTTTGTATAACCAACCCCGCCACCTTTCCATCATCACTGGCGGCTCCACATTAGAGTTAGGGTGGTCACAGGGCCACCCTGGCCTGGAAAAAAAATCATTATTATATATAAAATTTAAAAATTTTATGATTTTTCTTACCTTAAAAAAAATGTGTGACCACCCTAAATTTTTTTTAGGTCCAATATAATTAAACTTTGGATAAAGTTTAGCAACAAACTTAGTTGTAGATTAAGGCTACAACTCCACTCAATATTTTTTTATTGGGTATGAATTTTAACAATTTTACAATTAGATTACATTTTTTTTCTTATATCTTCCATACTTGAAAACTTCAAGAAGATTAAAGATAAATAGTTTATGTCATCAATCAAATGTTTAATTTTCGAGTTTTTGTAGTATAAAATTATACGCAAAAAAAAAAAAATAAGTTTATGGATCAAATAGTAAATAACATCCGATTAACATGAAACTTGACATGTGTTTTAAGAACATAAAAAAAAAAATATAATTCAACGGTTAGATTTTCAAAATATGTAGTCATGTTAATTTGTTTAGTGAAAGTTATAGTCTTAGGCTACAATAAGTTTGTAGTCAAAATTTGGTCATTTTAACGATATATTGGGCATTTACAAACAAAAAGAAAAATCCAAAAAATAAATATTTAACTAAAATTTTGAAAGAGATATAGTTTGCAGCATTGATAATGAGATATAGCTATCTTTTTTATAAAATATTGTATAATTTAAATTTCTTAATAACCACCCTTGAAAAAATTTCTGGAGCCGTCACTGTCCATCATTGACCCCGGCTTCCCACAGTCTACACACCATCTCTCTCTCTCTCTCTCTCTCTCTCTCTCTCTCTCTCTCTCTCTCTCTCTCTCTCTCTCTCTCTCTCTCTCTCTCTCTCTCTCTCATAAACTAATAATATCGTAGTAGGCAAATGTATCTGCCTTTTTCTTATTCATTTCCTAATGTGGTAAGTACAATACTATATATGGTTTATTTTCTTTAACAATTTGTTTGTTAATTTTTCAAACATCTATCTTGTTTGTTCTGTTTTGACCCCTTTTAAAACAAATTAGTTTAACCTAATGAATTAGCCAAGTAGTTACTTGGGTTAATTATGAGAACTATATTTAACACATGCAAACATATTATTTAGTGCGGAAAAGTAAAGAAAACAGTAATATGATGATCTAGAAAATCCAATGAAACCAACTGTTTCAAGGTAAAAACCTAGGGAGTATTTAACCTAGCTATCCTCAAGGTAAAAAATTCCCTATATTAGAATGGAAGTTTACAATAGATTTAAACCCTAAATCTAAAGCTACCTCTTGTAAAACTTACTAACACGACCACATGTAACTCTGACTTTACAAACTCTTCTATCTCGAATTTCCTGAACACAAACTCCCACGTTTGTGACTTGAGATCCCATTCAAAGGTTTCAGATCACCATCAACAATAGATCTTTATGCAACAACTTGTTTCCATCAATTTTTTATTGTAGATCTTGTTCCGGTAGACGCTTGTAGAGTTAAAAGATTACAAAAACCTCACAAATCTCGTAGGAGTAACTCACAAGTCTTCCAAGAGCTTCTAAAACGTAATTAGGGTTTTCCTTTTATACTTAGTAGTGTAGGACTGAAACCCTAAATGGTTTTCACAGGCTTGGGCCTGATTTAAAATCTACAGAATACAATTTTCGATCAATCAAACCTATCTTTCGATCAATCAAGCTTTACAGTAGCTTACTTCTTCTTCCTGCAACTTGACAGTTCTTGAATCTTGACTTAAACAAACTTGAGCAATGTCTAACACCTAATTGAGACATGTTTTTGTTCTCAATTTGCTGAAATACATAAATGTGGAAACTAAACATCTAATCCTAAATATTTAGAACTTAACAATCTCCCCCTTTGGCAATCTGTGACAAAATACACGTAATCATGAATTGCTCAATTCAAGAACTAACCCAATTACAAGGTATTGCCCTAATATAATTCTATCATAAGCTACTATCTATCAGTTGCTAAAGTAGGTAGTAGTTGATGAAAGAATGAACTTGTAAATTCCTAAAACACTGAAAACAAACCATAAACGCATGTGTGGAAAATACAATGTAAGCTGAAAACTAAAAACTAAACTTGAATTCACAAAACATAAAAGAAGATCAGATATCAAATGAAGAACATCATCAATACCATTAATATAATCAATGTATCAACAAAAAATATCGTGTTTGTGAAACAAGAACAAAAGATAGAAACAAATATATATCAAAAAAATATCATCTATTCTCCCCTTAGCTACAAAAGCTACAAAATCTGCTCTCCCCCTAATTACAAAAGCTATTTACTCCCCCTTTTTGTTACGTATTGCCAAAGGCAACCATCAAGGATTGAGGTGGAAAAACACTCCTTTACTTAAAAAAATCCGCTCTCAAAATAGCTACCTTAGAAATAAGCTCATCCAGAAGTTGTCCATGAGTTGCTTGAGTCATCATAAACATCTCCATCATAGCACAAAGAGAGAGAGGAGGAGGAACAATAGGCTCACTATCTCTAGTATCAACATTTACCTCATTAACATCATCCTCAGCAACAGCAGCTGTAGGATCAAAAGGAATCTCCTCAGCAAGCCTATCTCCAACAATAGACTCTACTCGAGGTCTCTTTGATGAACCAACACTTGGCTCAACAGTCTTCTTTTGTGCACTCCACTATCTAAGAAAGGTGGCTCCTATATGGGCAATGATATGGATCAATGTTAAGGACATATTTTATGTAATTGGCTAATCATTTGACAAAATGCACTTTACTTGTAATTTGGTAGATCTAAGATGGATTTAGTACTTCAAGAAACAAGAGTTCAAGTCAAGTATTAAAGTCATGAAGATTGAACCAAGAAACAAGTGAAGAATAGCTGTTTATTAAAGCTCGACAGATATCTCGACATATACAGTATCTACCGAGATTTAAGAACAAAGCTCAATAGAAGCTAAATCTATCGAGATCTACGAAATCAGAATTTCCAGATCTGATTTTTGGCCCTAGTTGACATGTATGTGTAGGGTTCTTTTCTCACAATCCTAGACATATATAAGGCTTATTTTAGTGTCTTATTCTCTCTGCAAGAAGTTACTGTGTTATTTACGCCTTAAGATTTTGTAACCAATTACTTCTTGATCTTCATTGTTGATGAAGTGAAGAACTTTGTAGCCAAAAATATCTTCAAGTTGCTGGAGTTAGTCACATACTCGAATCCGTGCAAATGGGTGGCATTCATATATTAAAGAGTTTAGAGGTTCTGAAGCGGTAGAAGGTTTCTGCTATAAGTTCATTTACGAGGATTGTAGAGTCTAGGGACAAAGGTTTTGTACTAGATCTGAAACTTCTCTTTACTATATTGAATTGCTTTTTGAGAAGGTTTCCCCCCAGGTTTTTTACTGTGAAACTAATTTGTTTCATTGGTTTTTCTGGGTCATCATATCTTGTCTTATTTATTATTTCGCTATGCATGATATTGACATAATATTGATGTTTGTTTGTTTTAACAAGATTTATTCATAATAAATCTAATTAACAACTTGGGTTTAAAAATTATTAATTCTATCAACCGGGGTCTAAATTTCCCAACAATCAACTCTAGGGAAGGAAAGTTGTCCAACTCTAAGAAGTTTAGAATCCTAAGGATAAAGACTAGAAAGTACAGACTTTGTTTCCTAGACTTGCTCCTATGCACCTCAACAATGTTTTAAATGAAAAGAGAAGGAAAACAAATGGGACCATCAGTGATGAGGGCATACAAAAAGATACACCTATTTATAGGAATAGTATGCACAGGGGAGATAGAAAAGATGTTGTGACACATTATCCTAAAGAGAATATAATTTAGCTTAGTTAACTCATGGGATTTAAGTCTTGGTTCAGTTCCACAAGTGACAATTTTTCTATAAAAAAAGTATCATGACATCATCAATATGAAGAGATGCAGTGTATAGATAGGTAGGTCGACGAACAAGAGGCACACGAAGAGCTTCTGACACTATTTGCTTAGTTATTTGAAATTCTTCACCTCAAATCCAAGTAGTCAAGTAATGACTACTGGATGAGTCAGAATGGGTAGAGAGACTCGAATAGAATTCTCTAATCAAAGCAACAAGAGGAGGTACAAGGTCAAAACACAAAGGCAACAATTTCCTAGACTCTGGATTTTGTTATACCAAACAATCTAACTCATCTAGATTGACCAATCGCTCACCCCAAATAGACCTATACTTAACCAAGGAATCAAATTTTTGAGAATTTTGAAACACATGAAACCTAGTGTGGTCAAATTCCTCAACATGTGTAAAAGGGGACTCAGAGACTCTTTTGGCTTTGGTCTTAATGTTTCTAGATTTCTTAGGAGCCATGACAAGGATCTAAAGAAAGAAAGGAAACACAAAAAAAAAAATACAAAAACCAAGGACAAACTGCATTAGAGATGCATGAACTAATGCATTAAAAAGTTCAATTTTCTCATAACACCTCGTTTAATCTTGCTATGCAACTAGTAAGTGTATAGAGTACAGAAAAGATGAATGTAAATAGTAATCAAACAAATTTTCTACATCATCAATCACGTTGGTTTGAAAGTGACTATCACCTAAGGAGTTACATCATATAACTCTCACATTTCCTAGAAAACATGCTCGCAATTATGTAAAAGCATTTTGTTTCTTTTTGCCTTTTCTTTTTCTTTTCTTTTTTATTTTATTTTTAAAAAATTTTTGAACACAATCAAAGATATCATGCATGGGCATATAGGAGATAGAAAAGAAAATACCCTTGATACACCTTTTTTTTTTTTTTTTTTTAGAATAGCACCTTGTTTAATCTTGCTATACAAGTGCTACACCTTGCCGAGCACGACTTTTATGATTTGCACATAGGTGTTCATGAGAGCACGACTTTTATGATTTGCACATAGGTGTTCATGATTGATGAGTAACAGTGGTGAAATGGTTATTTATGCCTTTCTCCTAGGATTTTCTAATCCTTACATATAGTGTGTGCAACTAGTAAGTGTATAAAGTACAGAAAAGATGATATGTAAATAGTAATCAAACAAATTTTCTACATCATCAATCACATTGGTTTGAAAGTGACTATCACCTAAAGAGTTACATCATATAACTCTCACATTTCCTAGAAAACACACTTGCAATCATGTAAAAGCATTTTGTTTCTTTTTGCCTTTTCTTTTTCTTTTTCTTTTTCTTTTTCTTTTTTGATGGTTTTTAGACCTCTTAAAAACACAATTGGATTAACCTAGGTAATTAGCCAAGTTGTTACTTAGTGCAAATTCCAATTCTAGGTTATCACAATCAAACAATCATATCATGCAAAGCAGCGGAAAAATAAATAACACAATGATATGATCACCCAGGAAACCAAACCGGTAAAAACCTGGGGAGGATTTAACCTAGCTATCCTCAAGGTAAAACCTGAATCCATTATGAAAGAATCGAAGTTGTTCAATAGGACTTAAACCACTAACATCCTATCGCTATCCACCAATAGAAACTTATTGACACGACCACGTGCAAGTTCCGAAACACGGACTCCTTTTTTGGATTCTCCAGCAAGTACAAGCACACCAGCTTGTGTTTCTTTAAGTTCTTATGGAAGCAACTGAATGATTATCAAGCTTTTGAAGAAATCATCTTCTTGATAATCCTAAGCTTGTGTAAAGGAAAGCTCCTCACAGATCTCACAAGAGATTTACACAAACAGCAATATGAGCAATACTAAAACGTGGCTAGAGTTTGCCTTTTATACTTAAGGCAAATTAGAAAACCCTAAACGTTTAAAAAAAAAACTAGGGTTGAGTTGGAATTCTGCAGAAAAATGCCTCTGACCCGATTTTCGATTGATCAAGCCTAAGCTTCGATCGATCGAACTAGGCCGAGAAGCATAAATGAATCCTGCAACAGCTTAATCCAACTTTACATAAAAGAACCAACTTTGAGCAAGTTTAAACACGACTAACCAACATGTTTTGATCATAGTTTGCCAACAATACACATTAGAGTTCTAAATACATAAAAACCTAAGTCTTTAGAACCTAAGATTTTTCTTTTTTAAAATTTTTTTTTCTTTTGAACACAATCAAAGATATCATGCATGGGCATATAGGAGATAAAAAAAAAAATACCCTTGATACACTTTTTTTTTTTTTTTTTTAGAATAACACCTCGTTTAATCTTGCTATGCAAGTGCTACACTTTGCTAAGCACGACTTTTATGATTTGCACACAAGTGTTCATGATTGATGAGTAACAGTAATGAGATGGTTATTTATGCCTTTTTCCTAGGATTTTCTAGTCCTTACGATCAAATGTGACATCAAAATCAAGATCATTTGTTTAAAGACTATAGACAACTTACACAACTAAGCACTACATAGCACAAACTAGCAAAGTGCAGAAAATAGCTCATCAAGGCTAAACAAGGTACATAGTCAAGAAATACAAATTTCATTGGTCAACCTTAATTACACACTTAGTGATGTGCAATATAATTTTTTTTAATATTTTTTTCTTAAAAAAAAAAATAAAAAAAAAAATAAAAAAAATAAAAAACTTAAAAACATCCTAATCAACCCTAGAATGAAATGCATGAATGAAATGCAAAAAATAAAATCCTAAACAAAAACATTTTGGTCCTAAGAATTGAGAGATTAAGCACTAAGGACCATGAGGATCAGAAAAACCTAGGGGCATGTGATAACACCAATCACTTGACAATGGGACTCAAATCTACTTCTATTAGGAGGTTTGGTAAAAATGTTAGCATTCTAATGTTTAGTAGGGATATACACAAGAGCAATAATTCTTCTTCCCACAAGATCCCTAATCTCTATGTGTTTAGTCCTAGAGTGTTGAACCGGAATCTTAGAGATATCAATGGCACTATAGTTATCACAATATACAACCATAGTTTCCTGTGATATGTCATAATCGCTTAAAAGCTTTTTCATTCATAAAATCTATGAGCAACAACTTCCTGCAGCAATACATTCAGCTTCTGCAGTAGACAGAGAGATAGAATTTTTCTTCTTACTCATCCAAGGAACTAAATTTGTTCCAACATAAAAACACCATCCAGTAGTTCTTTTTCTATCATCGGCATTTCCAGCCCAATTAGCATCAAAATATCCAGGAAGGAATACATTTGACTCTTTTCAATAGAAAAAACCTAAATCACTAGTCTCATTCACATATTTGATTATTCTTTTAACAACAGTTAAATGTGACATTTTAGGATTAACTTGAAATCTAGCACACGTACCAACACTAAAGATATATTAGGACGACTAGCAATAAGATACAGCAAACAATCAATCATACTTCTATATAAAATAATGTCAACAAGCTGACCTAATGGATTAATCCCCAATTTTGTGCTAGTGGCCATTGGTGTTCTAGCATGAGCTACATTTTCCAGTCCAAATCTCTTTACGAGATATTTGGCATATTTTTCTTGGTTGATGTAGATTCCTTTGTCAATTTGTATCACTTGAAGTCCTAAGAAGTAGGTGAGTTCTCCCACCATGCTCATCTCAAACATTTTCTTCATTTCATAAGCAAAAGATTTGGCAAGATTCCCATCAATATAGCCAAAAACAATATCATCCACATAGACTTGTGCCACAACAAAATGTTTCTTATCCTTCTGAATAAAAAGAGTACTATCTGCATTTCCTCTTTTAAATTCATTCTTCATAAGATAAGAAGCTAGTTTGTCATACCAAGCTTGAGGAGCTTGTTTAAGACCATACAGTGCTCTCTTCAGTTTGTAGAGATCATTAGGTTTGTGTGGATCCACAAATCCTTTAGGTTGCTCCACATACACCTCTTCTTGTAACATCCCATTCAAAAATGCACTCTTCACGTCCATCTGATAGAGTTTGAAGTTCAAGTGACATGCAATGGCCATGAGAATTCGAAACTCAAGTCTAGCTACAGGTGCAAAAGTCTCATCAAAGTCTACTTCTTCTACTTGAGTGTACCCTTGAGCAACAAGTCTCGATTTATTTCTTATAACTGTGCCATGTTCATCAGACTTATTCTTAAAAATCCATTTAGTGCCAATTACACTAAATCCTTGTGGTCTAGGAACCAGTTCCCACACATCATTTCGAATGAATTGATGATGTTCTTCATGCATGGAGTTTATCCAATTAGTATCTTCAAGAGCTTCATCTCCCTTCTTGGGTTCTATTTGGGACAAATAACAAGAGTGAGTGATTACCTTCAGTGCTTTTGATCTTAGTCGCATATTGTCATTTAAGCTTCCCAAGATGTTGGTAATAGGGTGAATTAACATGACCCTTACAAATGGTACTCTTACCAAAGATGTTGATGTGCTATTCTACCCAGTAGAAATACTTCCCTCATCTTGTTCTTGTATCCTTTCTCGAACAAATGTTGTTGGTTCTGACACTGCATCATTCAGAATTTGTAATTCTTGATCATCAGGCCTACTTTCGTACTCCTTGGGTAAAGTGTCTTCATTTTCACTGGGATTGTCTTGAGCTCCTTGAATCACTTTAGAATGATCTTCAGTACACTATTGTAGGCACCGCATTTTGTACCCCTTACGACTCGAGCCCCTGTTCCCAGATAATGCTGAATTATAAGACCCAAGGTTGGTTTAGAGTCCAATAAGATATTAAATTGACTTGAGAATTGTTAAAATGAAAAATATAACTTTTAATGAGCAAATAAATCTATTTTTGAAAAAGTAAAACTAAGGAAACTCTTGCTATGCGCAGGCCGCAAGAATCGGCCTGCGCACGCAAACACGATCTTACGCACACATAGCGGATTCCAGAAACACAAATAAGACAAGTTTTCTGCATTAATGTTAAGGTTTGGAATGAATCCCACATCGTCTGAGAGTCATTCCAAACCCCTATTTCTTGCGGCCTTTGCACGCAAGCACGATCTTGCGTACACATAGCGGATTCCAGAAACATAAATAAGACAAGTTTTTTGCATTAATGTTGAGGTTTGGAACGAATCCCACATCGTCTGAGAGTCATTCCAAACCCCTATTTTCACACTATAAGTAGCCTTACATTGTATATTTTCAAAAGAGACAAAAATCCCATCGGAAAACACTAAAATTCACTAGAAATAGTAAATCAAAGAGGGAGTTTTTCACAAAAAATCCTCAAGTCAATTTTATTTTGATTTGGGCATTTTCTGACCTTGATCTTTGAGTTTAAGATTACTAATCACTTTTTTATTGAATTATAAATAGATTTGACTGAGGAGAACGGTCAAAAAACAAGCTTGAAAAGCTTTTGTTCGAGGCATCTAGTCTAAACTTTGTCTTTTCTTTTCTTTTCACACTTTAATCTTCCTGTTTGCTTCAGTTTCTTTGTTGTAATATGATTTAATATGTTTATATAGCTTAGGTTTATGTAGTTGTATGTTTTAAAAGTATGTTAGGTTATTAGAATTTGTGTTCTAAAACCTTGCCTTGTTTGTGTGTTTCTAGGGTTTCTGGGCAGAAACCCACGTGCGCATAATCTTGCTTGCGCACGCAGGGTTATTCATGCGCTGCACATGAACTAGCCCATAAACCCTAATTTTATTTTCTCTGTTTTTGCTTCTGTTTTCACATTCAATATTTTTGTTTAGCCCCTTTTTCATGTTTTCATGCTTTTGAGCTTCTATTTCATATGTTTAATTATTAGCTTTTGGTCCCTACATTTTGGATCAATTCTCATTTTGATCCCTAAATTGATTTTGCTACTAATGTAGTCCCTAAAAAAAGAAATCGATTCTATTTTGGTCCCTGCTATCAACCCACTAACAGAAACCTCCTACGTGCTAGACGGAGTACCATGCTTGCTGACATGGCCATTAAAATATTATTAAAAAAATTATTTGGCATTTTTTAAATGCCACGTCAGTATTTTAATTAATAAAAAATTAAAACAAAAAAATTTTAATTCCTCAATTTTAATTTTAAAAAATCAAAAACAAACAAAAATTTTACTTTTTTAGTTTTAAACGATTTTTTTTTATTAATCTCATTAACATCAAATTTTTTTTAAAAAAATTTGGATGACGCCATTAAAAAAAAAAACATGTATTTATATTTAACATCATTCAAATACAATGGTATAAAAATATTGAGATTTTATCTAGTTGCATGCAAACAAATTGAAATATGATGGTTGAGGCATTCTTCTTGCTTGAATAGCGCTGTAAGTAAAGATTTTTAAATATCAAATGACAAATTACATACCAAGAAAATCTAGTTGTAATAGACTTAAAAATATTTATTTGAAATTATAAACATGTATGAGAGTTGCATAAATTATGGATGCTTAGGCCTACTTTTTAACATTCCACAGTCAAATAAAAAGGCTTTTAAAAATAAAAGATGATTTTTTTGGAGTGAATATTGCTTATCAATAACATGATATTTAAAAAAGATATTGTAGGGGTATTGGGCCCAAGAGTCCATATTTATGTATGTATTGGGCCAGGGGCCCAATCCTAGAATGTCGAATGATCCGAGGACGGGAAAAAACTTACATGAGGAACCGTGTTAGTAAGTGAGGAAGTGTAATTCAGTTAAAGTCGTCTAGAAATATGGCCGAGGAAGAACTCCTCCTTGAATGGGCAGAGCCGAGGTCAGAGAATGTGGTTTACCATCAAGGATAACATTCCAAGAAGTTCCATTGGCACAGGTAAACATTGCAGAAACATGGGACACGGGGGAGTCCTAAAAATATCTAAGGAGAAAGCTGCTACCACTGCATTGAATGCTTTGCAGCTAAATTTTTGGCTGCATTAATGTGGAAAAGATTCCTGAACAATGCTGCATTGGCTGCCCCAACACACAAAGGGCCTAAGAGGTTGTCCGATGGGACAATCACTCAAGTAGAAACTTGGATGGTCAACAAGTGGAGGGCCAAGATCGTCTAAAGCGAGCTATATAATGGAAGAGACTCTTCATGAAGAAGGGATCGAGAAACTTAGAAAGAAACACTGTAGTAATCAGGAAACAAACTTGTAATCAAATTTAAGAGAAATATAAAAGAAATGATCTCCTCGAACTGTGTCGAGGACGATTTTCTTCAGTTTAAACCAATCTTTCTTTCTGTTCTTGTCATTTGGACCCATTTTATCTGTCATCCAACTAATTTTAGCCCAGTTTTCCAACCCACTCTTTACAAATTTATTGTTTTGGGTTTTTTAGGCCTAAGTCCATCCATCCTTTGGGCTAAGAACCAAATCGGGTCCTTACAATTGACGCCATCTGTGGGAATTTTTGGTGTTGTAGTGAGTCTGACGTGCAATTATGGTAGGGTCAGGTCCACACCAGGCAGAATCTATGGGGTCCCAACGTGAAGATTAATTTGTCAATCTAGAACGAAGAAGAGTGTGCATACCACCCACACTAGCAGGAGCCAGTCTCAAAATGCAAGGCACCTTTCTCACAAGGAGGATATAAGGGCTCTGCAACTAGAAATCGACAATCTGAAGAGAAAGCTGCGTCACCAACGGCAAAAAAGAACTCCATCCATTTCTGACTCTTCTGTTGATGATGAAGAGGATCATAGTTACAGACACAGGTCAAGGACTCCTCCCAGTGAGTCTTTCTCGTATGATGAAGATGTCCATCACGAGCATAGAAGCAGAAGTTCATCTTCCAAAGGCTTGGGAAATGACGCAATGAGTAGTGCACTTAACCAAATCTCCAAATCACCCTTCACACGCAAAATCGAGGGAGGGAGACTTCCTCGGCAATTCACTCAACCAACGTTCACCATGTACAATGGTCGGATGAACCCTATGGAGCATGTAAGCCACTTTAACCAAAGAATGGCTGTGCACTCCAAGAATGAGGCCTTGATATGCAAGGTGTTCCCCTCCATTTTAGGGCCCGTGGCCATGAGGTGGTTCAATAGCTTAGGAGCAGGCTCCATTGATTCCTTTAAGGAGCTCACTCAGGTGTTTGGATCCCGCTTTATCACGTGCAGCAGGGTCCCTGGGCCCTTAGATTCCTTGTTGTCTCTGTCCATGAGAGAGGGGGAGACCTTGAAAATGTATTCGGACAGATATTAGGAGATGTTCAATGAGATAGATGGCGACTTTGACGACGTAGCCATCAAAACTTTCAAGGTTGGTCTACCTGTCGAGCATGGCTTGAGGAAGTCTTTGACTGGGAAACCTGCCACCAATGTACACCAACTCATGAATAGGATAGATAAGTATAAACGGGTCGAAGAAGACCAACAGCAAGGCAAGGGGAAGAGTAAGGTTATCCCTCAGGAAAGGAGGGATTTTAGGTCGAACCGCGATAACAATAACAGACCTCGAAGGGATTTTGCCGGGCAATCTGGGCCTACGGCTCCTCAAATGGTTAACACGGTATTCCGAGAACCAATACATCAAGTCTTGGAAAAAAATCAAGAATGAGCCGTACTTTAAATGGCTGAACAAAATGGGAAGAGACCCCACGAGGCACAACCAAAGTTTGCATTGCCAGTACCACCAAGAAGGAGGGCACACCACCGAGGATTGTAGAACTCTATGGAACCATTTGGAGCAATTGGTCAGAGAGGGAAAGTTACAGCAATTTTTGTATCGGCCCAACAGACAAAGAGACCAACCAAGGTCAGGGGCTCAAGAGAACGCTTCTTCAAGGCCTTTGTTAGGCACAATCAATGTCATATTTGCTACGCCAGGAAGGACTGGTTCTCATCCTTCTAGGGTGATGTCTATAGCTCAGCTACAGGCCGAGGACCATAACCCTGAGCCAAAGAGGGCTAAAGTGGAGATCTGTCCAACACTAAGTTTTTCGGATGAGGACAAGATAGGAACCATCCAGCCGCACGATGATACTTCGATGGTCACCCTCAGAATAGGAGGGTATGATGTGAAGAGGGTGATGGTAGACTAGGGCAGCGATGTAGAGATTATGTACCCTAACTTGTACAGAGGGCTGAACTTAAAGATTGAGAACCTAACAGCCTATGATTCACCTTTGGTGAGCTTTAATGGGAAAGTTATCATCTCAAGGGGTCAGATTAGGTTGCTCGTGCAGGCAGGGTCAGAGGTGGTCGAAGTGGACTTCATTGTAATGGATGCATACTCTCCTTACACAGCCGTTGTGGCTAGATCCTGGCTTCATGCCTTGAGGACCGTCTCGTCTACTCTGCATTTGAAAGTGAAGTATCTATCAAGGGATCAAATTGAGGAACTTGTAGGGAGTCAGTCCATGGCTAGGCAGTGCCTCGTGGTCGCAATTATACATCAGCTTGCTACTGAGTCCTCGGCCTCTACTGAGAGAGGCTTATAATAGTTAAAGTCTCCGGTATTACCAGTTAATGGACCAGCCGAGGATGTGAAGTGTGAGGATTTAGAGAAATTTACTGTGGGTGATGACCCTGAGAAGTTTTTTCAGGTTGGGGCTCAGCTATCACCTCAGGAAAAGGAAGTGCTGGTGAAGTTTCTCAAGAGGAACGTTGATGTGTTCGCTTGAAATGCCTACGAAGTTTTAGGGGTGGATCCAAACTTCATCTGCCATCATTTAAACGTTAATCCATTTGTTACCCCCAGGAAACAACCACCTCAGCACTCATCTAAGGATCATTCTAACGCTGTCAAAGACGAGGTGATGAAGCTTAAACAGGTCACGGCTATTAAAGAAGTGTTCTACCCTAAATGGTTGGCCAATACTGTGGTTATGAAGAAGAAAAATGGAAAGTGGCGGGTATGTGTGGACTTCACAAATTTGAATAAGGCCTACCCAAAAGACCCTTTCCCCATGCCTCGACCAGCAGACAAGTGTATGCCTTTCTTTCAGTTGTTGAACAAATGAAAGGGATTTGAATGGACCGAGGAGTGTGTCTTGGCTTTCCAACAGTTGAAAGAGTATCTTTCTCAGCCACCCATTATGTCCAAACCCGAGGTGGATGAGGTTTTGTTTGCCTACATTGCAGTGGCCTCCCACGCGGTGAGCTTAGTGCTGATATGGATTGATAGTGGTGTATAGAGGCCAGTTTACTATGTAAGTAAGTTACTACATAAGGCCGAGGTCCGTTACTTACCAATGGAGAAGGCCATTCTAGCAGTGGTGCATACTACACGTAAGCTCCCCCATTATTTCCTATCACACATAGTTGTTATCTTAACCCAACTTCTACTCAGATCTCTACTTCGGAGTGCTGACTACACAGGGAGAATTGCAAAATGGGGTACGATCCTAGGGGCTTTTGATATTAAATACATGCCTTGCATCTCTGTTAAGGGTCAGGTCCTCGCTGATCTTATGGCTGAATTTGCTGAAACCCCATTAGAGGAGAGAGTAGAGAAGCAAAATATGGATGAAAAATTAGTTGGCGTTATCTCCTTACAAGAACCTTTGACTTGGAAGGTATACATTGATGGTGCTGCGAACCACAAAGGATCTGGAGTGGGGCTAATTTTGATATCTCCAGAGAAGATCATAATCGAGAATTCTTTGAGGTTGGGCTTCTCGGCCACAAACAATGAGGCTGAGTATGAGGCTATGTTGGCTGGGATGACTATGGTCCAGAAGATGGGTGGAAAAGTAGTGGAAATCTTCTCTGATTCGAGGCTAGTTATGGGCCAGGTTCGGGGAGAGTTGGAGGCCAGAGATCTCAGAATGCAGGAGTATTTGAATCAGGTTAGATACTCACAATCAGTATTAAGTCTTTTTAATTTATCACAAATCCCTAGAAATAGAAATACACATGCCGACTCTCTTGCCATGCTGGCAACCTCCTCGGCACAAAGTTTACCTCAAGTGATTCTTATGGAAGACTTAAGTAAACCTACTGAAATGGAAGGAAATATGGTTCATATTCATTAGATTAGGGTGAGTCCTAACTAGATGGACTCTATTGTATTGTTCCCTAAGGAGGATTTCCTGCCCGAGGAAAAGTTAGAGGCTGACAAGGTGCGAAGAAAGGCTCCTCAGTTTTGGCTATCCGAGGACCAAAAATTGTATAAGAGATCTTTTTCTAGCCCATATCTGCTATGCATACACCCTAAAATGGTTAAGCTAAACCTGGAAGAATTACATGAAGAGATTTGTGGAAGCCACACAGGGGGCAAATCTTTGTCTCACAAGGCCTTCACTCAAGGCTATTGGTGGCCAAATATGCAGAGGGAAGCACAAGAGTATGTGAAGAAATGTAACCAATGCCAAAGATTTGCGCCAAACATTCACCAACCAGGAGGTGTCCTTAATCCTCTATCCAGCTCTTGGCCATTTGCCCAATAGGGCTTGGACATTGCAGGCCCTTTACCCAGGGCAGTAGGGAATAAGAGATATTTGTTGGTTTGCATAAACTACTTCACCAAGTGGGTTGAAACTGAACCATTGGTGAATATCAGGGACGTGGATGCCAAGAAATGCATTTGGAAAAATATAGTCACTCAGTTTGGAATCCCTCACACCCTCATCTCAGACAACGTACTTCAATTTGATAGCAAAACTTTCAGGAGATATTGTTGTGACTTGGGCATAATGAATAGATATTCCACCCCGACATATTCCTAGGGGAATGGACAGGCTGAAGCTGTCAATAAGGTCATAGTGAGTAGGCTTAAGAAGAGGCTGAACGACGCAAAGGAAAAATGGGTAGAAGAATTGCCACACGTCCTTTGGACATACCAAACTACACCTCGAAGGTCCACTAGGGAGACCCCCTTTTCAATGACTTATGGAGCCGAGACTGTTATTCCTCTGGAGACTGGATTCCCAACACTGAGAACAAGTTCTTTCACTTCGAGCAACAATGATGAGCTGTTAGAAAAGAACCTAGACTTAATTGAAGAGTAAAGAGAAAATGTCATGGTCCAACTAGCCTATTATCAACACAAGCTCAAATAAGGGTACGATGCTAACGTGAAGCTAAGGCCACTGGCACCTAGAGACTTGGTGTTAAGAAAAGTTCTAGGTACTGCAAAGAACCCAGCATGGGGAAAGTTGGGGCCCAGCTGGGAAGGGCCATATCGCATCACCTCGGTGGCTGGAATAGGTGCGTATCATCTTGAAGACCTAGATGAGAATGCTGTACTACATCCCTGGAATGTAAATAACCTAAAAATATATTATTATTAATGAAAGTCATTATTATTAATGAAAGTCTTTCTTGTCATACTCTCGTTTATTGCATTATCTGTTGAGCTAGATATTATTGTTAATCTAAGTATCAAACAGAACATTGGTCATGCCTAACTCCTCGGACCACATACCGTGGGTAAATTGATATCTTTCAATCATTTTTCTAAGTATTAAACAGAATCTTAACTACGCCTGGCTCCTCGGACCACATGCTTTGGATAAATTAATACTTCGTGACATCAATCTAAGTATCAAACAGAACATTGGTCATGCCTGGCTCCTCGGGCCACATACCTTGGGTAAATTGATATCTTTCGATCATTTTTCTAAGTATCAAACAAAACCTTAGTTATGCCTGACTCCTCGGAATACATGCTTTGGGTAAATTAATAATTCCTGGCATCAATCTAAGTATCAAACAAAACCTTAGTCATGCCTAGCTCCTTGGACCACATACCTTGGGTAAATTGATATCTTTCGATCATTTTTTTAAGTATTAAACAGAACCTTAGCTATGTCTGGCTCCTCAGACCACATGTTTTGGGTAAATTAATACTTCCTAGCATCAATCCAAGTATCAAACAGGACCTTGGTCATGCCTAACTCCTTGGACCACATACCTTTGGTAAATTGATATTTCAAGTTATTAACCTACGTACCAAACAGAATCCCAGTTACATTTGCCTCCTCAAACCACATGCCCAAGGTAAGAACGCCTATTGAGAATGACGTGGATAAATATTTTGTTGTAATGTATGGACTTGGAAGTTAAAAGGGTGTTTTAATGATGTTGTGGACTTAGTAGTTTTTAATCTGTTCTGTTGACTAGTCAGGGAGGTAGGGGAATTGTGTTACCACCTATGCAGATAACTGAATGGGGTCATATCTCCTTGTCATGATTAGTCAATTACTAAGTAAAACAAAAACCAAACAAGCAAAAGACATAAGTATCACAAACACAAAATAAATAAATATATATATATATATCATTAAATTGTGCCTTGGAAAAGGGCAGTTTACTTATAAAAGGTCTGATTATATTACAAACAAAACGCAAAACAGTTCAAAAAATAGGACAAGGACAATTCAAGACTTCATTTTGATCACGAGCTTGTCCTTGGGCGTCTTAGCAGGTTGGGTGGTGGCTGTTGTGGAGGATGCCATCTCTTTGCTTTTTGGATCTTCCTTGGCAGGGATGGGGAGAGTTGCCAGGACCAATTCAAGGATCTGAGAGGCTCCCCCATCCTTGGAAGTGTCCTTGGGAGCGTCCGAGGGCTTTGTCATCTCAAAGGGGGCTTCCTACTCCTTGGCCTACTCCTCCCCTTTTTGAAGATTGTTGGGAAGGGGAGGATCCTTGGACAAGGCCTCTTCAGTAGGGCTGGCAACGTTAGGAGCTATGTCGACCTGGGAAGGTGAGGAGCCTGAGGTCCGAATGGTAGGAGGATAATATATGTTTTCTACCCTCCTGAGCGCCAAGGAGGCCTTAACCCCTGCCTGGTTGAGAGTCTCGTTTCACACTTGGAGGCAGTAAAATCTACACACCCCCATGACCTCGGACCTGAAGGCTTCTTCAGTTTCAACTACCCCCACGTTGTAGTCGTCCTGCTCAGCCTAGTCCTTGGCTTTCTCAGCCTCCTCCAACTTTTTCATCAATATCTTGTTTTACTCCCTAGCAGCAACAAGGTCGAGCTCAGTTTGGCGGAGCTGCTTACATTCTCGGCTTGCTTCTCTGCCCCCTCCAATGCAGTCGTTGCACTATTTCTCTCATTCTCAAACTGAGAGAGTTGTATCTTCAGCTCCTTCAGGCTCTTCTTAGCCATGTTGAAGGCCTCCACAGCAACAATCCTCCTTCCTTCCTTGCTTTTGTATTGCTAGTGGGAGTAGTCCACCAGCTCCTCGGCCCTAAAGGCAGCTTGGACAACCTACGTAGGAAACGTAGTGAAAAAGAAAAGTAAGTAAATAGATAAAGAAGTAAGAGAATAAATGATGAGCGTAAGATTTGACTTACTTTGGCTAGGTCTCTCTTCAGACCTACAAACACCTCATGTGTCCTCAAGGTCCTCAGTTCAGTTATATCACTGGGTAGTAGCAGAGCTTGCTCTACAGCATCTGCTACGTACCCAGCCTTCCCTTGCTGGAGATCCCTGATGGAGGAGTTTGTTGGGAAAGGGGACCCATCCAACACTAGGGCTAGATTCCAGCTGGAAACCCTGATGCGAAGGTCACACCCTCTAGCTCTAGGAGCCACCTTGGTCTATGACTTGGATTGATTAGTCTTGGCTGCCTTAGCTCCTCTCTGAGGCTCAGTTTCCTTGGAAGAAACGTCCTTGCCTTCGTCCATCACTTCCTTCCCTCTCATTTCCCTCTTCCTTTTCTTGTCTGCAGCCTCCTGCTAAGTGTCATGGGAAGTAGGAAGAGGAGGAAGTTTAGCTTGGCTGGTAGCCTCGGGTGCCTTATTCCCAGCTTGGGACTCCATCATTTCCAATAAGCTGCCCCTGGGTTTGCGCTGTATCCCCATCTCATCTGATAAGGATGTAGCTTCTTCAAGGTGATTGGATTGAGGTGAGGAAAGCTGGCCGAGGTCACCAATTGATGTATCAGGAGACAAGGACTGGTTAAAAACCTCGTAGAAGTCTTCTAAGTTTGAGATGTCTACTATCTCCTCTTCTTTTTCTTCTTCTTCCTCATCTACTTCTTTATTGGTAGGTTGGGAAGAGGTAGCTTCACCAGTTATGTGTTGAAGTGGAAAAGCTACTTTGGGAACGCCTTCTGGGATAGGTTGAGTGACGAGAGCGCCTTCTGGGATAGGAGTGCCCTCGGGAAGGAGAAAACCAGGGACAGCGATGCTTATCCGGTGCAGGCGGGGGTCTTTGGCTTTTATGACGCACTTAGGCACCTGAAAACTGGATGAGATTGGCGTATATCCCAGGATCAAGTGAGCTGCTCGTAATTGACCGTTCTTGTTTATAAATACCTCGGCCTGGAGAATTTTTTCTAGGCTATCCTTGTTGACCAAGTTGAAATTTGGCTCGGTGGCGTGTCTGTCTACAAAATCATCAAAAAAAAAAAAAAGGCTCTCAGAATCAGGAATAGCACAAATCAAAGGGAACGAGGTAATTATAAAATAATCTTCCTAAACCTAAAACCCCACCTGGTCGCCCCTCTCTCGTTGGGCAGGGGAGGCCATCATGCCACTCCCCGGACACAATCAAAAAATATTTATTCAGCCCCTTGTTGGTTTCGGGAAGGCATTGGATAAACCTGACCTCAGGGTGCCTTGATTTTAGGTAGTACCCCTGTCCCTTTAGATGGTGAAGGTTATAGACCCAATTAACATCGTGATGGGTTAGCCATAAACCCATTTTTTCATTAAAGGCGTCTACACTCCCTAATATTCTGAACATGTTTGGGGCATATTGGGTGGGAGCTAACCTATACGCTCTAAGGTAATCCCTAGTAACAGTACCCATGGGAATTCTCATCCCACCCTCTATAAAGGCAATCATTGGGATTACCACTTCTCCCTCTTGCCTTTTTTCGTGCCACTCACCCTCTTTACAGTACCTAATGAACACCCCTGGTGGGATCCTATACAAAGCTCTAAAGTTCTCTATTCCCTCCTCAAAGTCTACCAAGCTTTTGAATCTACCCATTTCTAAAAAGGTTTGGGGGAACTAAGAAGATTGAGAGAAGAAAATGGAGACGAAGAGAAAAGAAGCATAGAGAAAAGAAAAATATATGAAAAAACAGAGTGTAAAAGTTTATGAAGACTTACAAGAAGGAGAAGAGTATCCTTGGACAGGCTTTTAGGACTTATAAGGGCACGAGTGAGTTGGGAGAAATTAGTAGGTTCAATGTATGTATGCTTGAGCAAAGTGAATGCTAAGGTAAGATGAGTGATTGATTTAAGTGGCATTTATATCAAAGAGAAAGTTGCAAGCAGGAAAATTCCCACCTAGGTTTCCGCAGAATTCTCAGCCGTTGGATCCGCATCGTGCCGTAGAACTTAGAGAACATGGAGCCGCAAAAATTTCATGGGGGAGAGTCTCGAATGCCGAAGCATCAGGAGCAGGCCTTATGTAGTTAAAAAGGGCATCTATACCATCATAAGCGATATAAAATGGGCGTAGGGGAACTATCATTACATCGAAATCCTTCTTTCTTCCGGAGGAGCCAAAAAGAAGAATCTTAAGGGGCTATTGTAGAGGTATTGGGCCCAGGAGTCCATATTTATGTATGTATTGGGCCAAGAGCCCGATCCGAGAACGTTGAATGATCTGAGGACGGGTAAAAACTTACATAAGGAACCACGTTAGTAAGTGAAGAGGTGTAATCCAATTAAAGTCATCCAAAAGTATGGCCGAGGAAGAACCCCTCCTCGGATGGGCAGAGCCGAGGTCAAAGAATGTGGTTTACCGTCAAGGATAACATTCCAGGAAGTTCCATTGGCACGAGTAAACATTGCAGAAACATGGGACAAGGGGGAGTCCTAAAAATATCTAAGGAGAAAACTGCTACCACCGCATTG
The DNA here is from genome assembly GCF_001633185.2 of Quercus lobata. Lineage (NCBI taxonomy): Eukaryota > Viridiplantae > Streptophyta > Magnoliopsida > Fagales > Fagaceae > Quercus > Quercus lobata. Next base: position 48,005,953 of record NC_044911.1, on the reverse strand, counting down.
AATGCTCTGCAGCTAACTTTTTGGCTGCATTAATGTGGAGAATACCCCTGAATAATTATGCATTGGCTACCCCAATACATAGAGGGCCTAAGAGGGTGTCTGATGGGATAATCACTCAAGTAGAAACTTGGATGGTCAACAAGTGGAGGGCCAAGATCATCTAAAGCGAGCTATATAATGGAAGAAGCCCTTCATGAAGAAAGGATTGAAAAACCTAAAGAGAAACACTATAGCAATCAGGAAACAAACTTGTAATCAAATTTAAGAGAAATATAAAAGAGGTGATCTCCTCGGATTGTGCCGAGGACGATTTTCTTCAGTTTAAACCAATCTTTCTTTTTGTTCTTGTCATTTGGACCCACTTTATCTGCCATCAAACTCATTTTAACCCAGTGTTCCAACCCACTCTCTACAAATTCATTGCTTTAGGCTTTTTAAGCCTGAGTCCATCCATCCTTTGGGCTGAGAACCAAATTGAGTCCTTACAGATACCATATATAAATAAGTAAACAATCAAACTTTGATGTATATGCAAATTGAAATAGAGTGTCAACCATAATGCATCTAAAATTAAAACTATTAGATTATTTTTCAAGATATTAGATTATGAAATTATTTTTTAAGATTTTAAATTTTTAATAAGTTTTTATTCTTTGTTAAATTAGCTATCCAATTGGGCATTTGTAATTTTGTTTTATAGTTTGGGATGTTGATATTATGTAGTCTCCTTTGTGTTCATGTTTTTTAGTTTGATTAATAATGTTGGGATTTCTATTGAACAAGTATCAATTTGTTCAACAGCTTTTTCTTGATATGGATGGTGAATTCAAAGTAATGTATTTCACACAAAGTAATTTGCTACATGACATACCAAGTGACAAATACATGTTTTTTTTTTTAATAAATAAAAAAATTCATGTGAAAAATACAGCTCGACCCAACCCGACCAATTTCTAACCTGATTATAATGACTCATTTTTTTACCCAAACCCGTTTTCAACCCGAACTCGTTTGACCCAACCCGCTTGCTTGCCACGTCTACCTAAGATGTTGGTGATCTTTACTATTCTAACAATGCACACATTTTCATGTGCCATAGACTAAATTTGTAATTTTCATCAAACTTTTATGTTTCAAGTTTTGATGTTCATGAAAAAATTGCTACCATAACACACAGACACCAAAAAAAAAAAAAATCCAAATCAAATAAACAATTGTACAAACATAATGAATTTAAAAACCATTGAAACGACCATATACTCAAACAAATAGCTTAAAATCAAAATTGAAATAATCTAAGATCCAAAGAAATGACATTCCTAAGAATGAATTTAAAAACCATTGAAATAACCATATACTCAAAAAAAAATAGCTTAAATTCAAAATTGAAATAATCCAAGATCCAAAGAAATGACACATTCCTTCGACATCAGTTTTTTTTTTTTTTAATTAGCAGTGGCGAAACCACATATATTTATGTGGATTCAATTGCACCCATATATTTATGCTATTTTAAAGAGAAGTATTACACCCATAACATTTTTACAACACTTTAACAATAAATCATGAGTGGTAGATTGTTATTAGTTTTAATTTGAACCTAGTACTGAAATTACTTTTTTGCTCACTGATAACAACTCATAACAACTTGCCGTTTAAAATTTGTTGTGAAAATGTTATAGACATAACATTTCCCTATTTTAAATGATGGTATATATAGAATATTAAAAAGGTTTGGAAATTTTTTATATTGCATCTATTCAATTTATTATTAATATTGTTGTTGTGTGCAGTCAATTGTGAAACCTTTTTATACTACAATTTTTGGGTATATTAAAATATAAAAATAATGAAAAGCATTCCCTGTATATCAGTATATGTACGGTTCAAATTTTCCTAAAACAAAACAACAACAAAATTTCTCAAAATGGTCCTAAAAGATAAAAGGTTGGTCATTCATCCAATATTGTCTATAAAACTGTTGCTAATTTTTGTGGCATTTTAATATTAAATAATTAAAATGAATAAAAGTTGGTAAGCTACAATTTTTGGGTGAAAAGCAATATCAGTATATGGAGTCCTAAAAGATAAAAGGTATGTCTAGTTGCTAATTTTTGTGGCATTTTAATATTAAATAATTAAAATGAATAAAAGTTGGTAAGCTAAATGTATTGATATGAGAGTTTTTTTTTTTTTTTTTTTTGGAGAAAAAATTGATATGAGAGTTAATGTGGAAATAAGGAGTTAGTAGTATGTAGAATCCCATGTTCATAAGGAAATAGACTTATTTATCATCAATAAGTGTGATGATATGTATTAGAATCGAAGTTGGGTCAAATACATGCACCGGAAGAAGTGTCCATTATATCAAATATTTCCAACTACTAAACATAACGATGATGGATGGAAGAATCAATTTTTAATAATATTAAATTTTAAGGATTAAAATGACCGCAAATTTTTTTTAAGGATTTTAGCTTAAATCCTATTACTTAACTTTTCCCTTCCCCTGTGCTGTGTAGCCAAACAACACAATGTCTCAATATGAGAGAGAGAGAGAGAGAGAGAGAGAGAGTTGTAGTTATTTGATTGTTAGATTGTTTTAATTGAATTTGATTATGTTAGAGCTTTCATTATTTAATTTTTTTAATAATGAATGTTAGAATTTAATATCATATTTGTTAAGTATTGGCAAGTTTAGTTAAATTCTTTAATGATTAATTAGTTTACAATTACCAATTGCTTTATAGCTCAATTGATACCTAATAATATTTCCAACTGAGATATTCTCAAGCTTTTCCACCCATTGTAAATGTGGAAGTGGGAAGCTTAAAGAATTAAGATTATCAAATAGGCTCGACCTTAGGAGCAGTTGGGCCCGACTACTCATCAGCTCAGGCCCAGCACAATAAGGATAATCCAAATAATGAAACTGAGGAAATCGGCCCGCCTGAGGAGCTTGAGGAGCATACACTCCTCGGGAGGTTGTAGACGAACTACCAAAGCCATAGGACTGAAGGCCAAAGAAGGAAGTAGAGACGTGCAAGCAATGAAAGGAGGAAACTTCCAGATAAAACACCTATCACCTCCAACTTTAATGCACTAAACCAACTCAATCTACTGCATTATTGGCATAATGACCCCTGAATAGTGTCCTCATAACCTGCATCCTACTCTACCACCATCAACAAAGCAACGATGGGACAAGTATCCAAGGAAGGATTAACAACCATCCAAGTTGAAGGTTAGGATGCAAACCCAGTAGCTATATTTAGTAAGGAAGATCCTCCTAGAATAAAGAGAAAAAAAGAAGGGAGAGGGAGAAAAGAGAGAGGAATTAAGAATTGTATAACCAAGAAGTGTATAATTCCAAGAACCATTGCTCCTTGGTCAGCCTAAGGAAGAACTTGAATAAGAATCCTTGTTTTTCTCTGTACCATTCTCTTCTTAAACTATTGTCTTAGACTATTTCCTTTGTTTAAATCATCAAGTGAAGTTATTAAGGCTCGAATGGTTAACCTTGATAACTCACCTCTACAAATTTATTGCAACGGACTTGCTTTTCAGCCCAATCCTCTTTTGATTAGGCCTGATCATTGGTTATGCCCCTTATTGAATTTTTTTTAAAGTATATATATATATATATATATATATATATATATATTGATTGTTTGAATTGAAATTGATTATTAAGAATTTTAGTCAAGGTAGTTAATACCGTACCAGTATGTATACCGGTATCGAAACATCAACGTTTCGTACCGGTTTAAATACCGGCCATACTAGCCATGTACCAGCCATACCGGCCAATTTCGGGCAATATCGGCCGGTACCGGGCGTACCGGCCGGTACAGAAAAAAGTTTTTTTTTTTTAAGTTTTGTAATTTTTAAATTTTTGTTAGAGTAGAATGGTAACTTATTTACATTAACTTATTAGTATTATTTGTTTTCTTAGTATGCAATGGTAACTTTTAAACTTTCTATTTTTTATATTGTGTTTTTTTTTTCTTTTAATTGATACTAAAGTCTAAAACCATGAATAATTAGTTCTGAATTGAGAAAATGTTTTATGGTAAATTTTTATATTTATTATAATATATATATACACACACACACACATACATACATATATATATATATATATATATTTATTTATAAATATAAAAAATAGCAGTAAACCTAAAATGATACACCGGTGTTGACCGGTATCCGAAATATATCGTACCGCTGGCCAAACCGGTACAGCCTCCGGTACGATATTGACTCCGTTGATTTTAATAGGTGGATGGGCAAGTGTCTTATCTCATTTCTCTATTTGAAAAAGATGGTTTCGATGGTATTAATAATTGTTATAGTTATGTAGATTATTTGAATTGGAATTGATTATGTCACAGCTTTTATTATTTATTATATTTTTAATAAAGAATTTCTTAATTTAGTATGATATAGATTACGTATTTGACAAGTTTAATTAATTTAAATTCTTCATTAGTTAGTAGAAAATTTAAATTAGGTTGTTAGATTGTTTGTATTTAAATTGATTTTAAGTTTTTTTATTAGTTGAATGGAGTATTGTCTTATCACATATTGAAAGAGATGTTTGATGAGCTTAGAAAGATCATTCACATTAGTTCGGGAAAAAAATTCAATCAATTTTAGTACAAGAATCTACTTTTTCTATTTTACATACATACTTTTCAAAAACACCCCACATCAAATTATTTATTTTACACTACATTTCATTAAAATATCAATTTTTTTTAATTTTATAAATTGTTTTTCTTTCTTCACACACAAATACAACCACCATCTACCCTCTTCCTTCATCCTCGAGATGCGTAAAGAAAGAATAAACAGCTAAATACAAAATAAATAGTATATGTTGGGTTAAGATAACTTGACCCGAGTTAATTGATTCAATTACCCAAGTTGATTAATTAAGTTCAATTGCTTGCAAATCATGAAGGTACCAACAAATCACCAAATAAACTAAATTCAGTGAAAATTAAATTGACACGGTAATTTGTTGACAAATAAGGAAAACCTTTCGTAAGGTAAAAACCCCACCGGGTGATTTTAAGGTCACAACTCCCAAGAATCTACTAATCAGCAATCAAACGGTTACAAGTATAAGAAATCTTACCAATTACCCTGGCCTATCCCAAAATATCAACCTACAGTTGAACCCCACCGAGTGATTTTAAGGTCACCATTTCTAAGAATCCACTAATCAAAAATCAAGCGGTTACAATTATAATAAATCTTACCAACTACCCTGGCCTATCCCGAAATACCAACCTACAGTTGAACCTTCACTCTAATACCCAATTGGACTTGATCTTGTAGTAGTCTTCTTTCCTTTGATGTACAAATCTTCAATCCATGGCTAACTCTTTGCACGGATCCCCGTACATGACTAACTCTAACAACTTGAATGATGTTGTTGGTTGTAATGTTCTTCATTTCATCAACAATAGAGATCAGGAAGCACTTGATTACAAAATCCTATGGTGTACAAACGTAGTAACTTCTCATAGATAAAAAAAAATCTCTTGGTCTCTATACCTGTGTGTTGACGGTTTTTAAAATAGGCCTTATATATGTCTAGGGTTGTGAGAAAAAAAACCCTAAACAAATACATAAGCCTAGGCCGAAATTTAGATCTAGAAAACTGAAAATCGTAGTTCTCAATAGATCGAGCTACTATCAAGCTATCTATCGAGCTTCACATTAAGTCTTGATAGTAGACATCCATCGAGCTATCTGTCAAGGCTTAATGAATAATTTTTCTTCACTTGTTTCTTGGACCAATTTTCATGAGTTTTCATACGAGCACTTGATATGCTTTGTACAACATATTTCTTGATGTATTAAACTCATCTTAGATCTACTCAATTACAAGTAAAGTGCATTTTGTTAAAGGATTAGTCAATTACATAAAATATGATCCTAACAATATCAGGGTAAATTTACAAGATTATTGTAGCAAACTTGTAAATGTACACAATTATTCATGGACTAATGTAAATTATTTTTAGGTAAAACTATGTAAATTTTACACATTTTTTTATTATACACGGACTGATGTGAATGTTAAGCAATACTTTTGGAATGTGGAAATTCGTCTGAGGACAATTGTGATGAGTTATTGATTTTTACATAGAACAATATCAATTTCTTGTACTTAATACTAGTTTTCTTTTATTAGAATGTATCCTAATTCCGTTGGTGATTGTGTATACAATAAATTATAGTAGCTAGATAGGCCAAATCAGAATAGAAAAATAGGGCAAAAGAATCACAAAGATAGAGACTAAGATTTGCTCGTACTTTGGCATAAAATTTAAGTTCAGAGGCCATGATAAGACGAAAAATCAACTAGCTAATAAAATAGAGAACTTAAAAAAAATCAAACCCTAAAGGCTAAACACAAAGCTTTTTTCTTTTTCTTTTGTTTTAGAGTCTGAAAGCTGACTGACAAAGAGAAATTCTTTCTCTCTTTAATCTATTACTCCGGAGTTGGTTGAAGTACTGACTGACATTACCGAAGGGGTAGATAATATGGTGTGCGGTGCATCCTTATTAATTAATTTGTTCCTTACCCCAATTTTTAAGCCACTTCAACACTCTCTCAGTAGTAGAAGATCAGAAAAAACTCTTTAACCTCTTACTGCATTATGTAAATAAAAATTACTTTGATTCACATTGTGTTCCTTACCCCAGTCTTTTTCACATTGTGTTCACATCAAGAAAAATAATATTATACCAATATCGGCTATCCCCGGTTTATATTGTAGGTACTCTTTAAAAATGTACTGAATAAAATACCATATTATACTGGTTTATTCTTGAAATACTTTGGATGTTTTGACCAGTACATTAAAAAACAGTAAAAAAAAAATTAATTTAAAAAAAAATGTTATTTAAGTTAATATATTGGTTTCATGTATTTGGGCTAAGGACATAATTTAAGACTACAACCAACAATAAGAATATAACATGTATCTTTGTCATGTGCAATGCACATATATGACTCACTTAAAATAATTATATATAATTACTTAAGTGTGGTTTAGTAAGTGAACACATGTATCTTCCTATTTCATTCTCTTACTCAAACTGTAATAGTCTCCAGTACAAAATTAATGACTCCCTTGGTTTTTATTTTTTTAGTAAATTTGGATATTCTTTATACTAATGACTCTTATCATCAAGTTAAAATATCAATCGGTTTTTTGTGTAGGTGAAGTTCGAACTTCAGATCTCTTAATCGATAACAAAAACTTTATTAGTTGAACTAATTAGACTATAAATATAAATATTATTGTGTGATAGTGTAAACATTGTGTAAAGCATCAATAGTTACCCTTACCCTATTTACTTGCTGCCATATCCCTTCAATATATTGAAGGTAGCAGACCATAATTAGCCACACTGGGATGAAATTAAAGCTGTAGATCAGAGGTAGCCTCTATCTGGAGTAGGAAAAGCTAGTGGATGGAGAGTAAGTAGTAATAATCACCTCAACAGGAATTTATTCAATGATACGTACACTCCATTACCTGCACTGTTCAGATATTGGGTGCAAGTTTAACATAATTAGGACCAACTGCACCAAATATTGTCACCTTTAATTATTAGGGTTTCAAAGAATATTACAACAATTCTAGCCATATATACAGGTCTACACTCCTTAGATTTCAGCCATAGAAACACACAGAGATAGTCAGATAGAAATGTATAATTAAGGGACACTCTTTTACTTCAGTAAGGTTAAACATTAAATTAAGCATGTGTTTGATTTTTAACTTTTTTCTGAAACATTTACTTGCTTATTTCTTAAAAATTGACAAAAAAATCTACATAAATATATAAGGCAATAAGAAAAATAATAATCTAAACACACTACAAAATTACCACTATTTATTTACAAGTAAAGATCTCTCTCTCTCTCTAAAGTCTTTTTTAATCCATGAGAGAGAGAGAGAGTGAGAGAGCTCCTAGAGTCGTACGTTAAGGTGGTCCATGCAATTTTTAGCTTAGCCGTAGGGGTGACCAGTGATTTTCATTGCACGCGTCCTACAAGTTTAACTGAATACAACAATTTTTTTTTTTTTTTGATAAGTGAATACAACAATTTATAAGAATTTTTAGACAACATCACCAAAGAAAAAAAAATTTTAATTTTTATAATTTGTACCTCGTATCTGTGACTTATTTAATTATTATCATCGTGGATTAATATATGCACCTTGAGCCTGAGGCTAAACCTAAACCTAGATTGTTTGTTTCTACTAGCTAGCTAGGTGGACATTTCAAATTTCAGGGCCTGGAGGGTAGGAATCTTTGTGAATTTATTAATATTATCATCTACGTACCTATAATTATTATGAAGACAGTATGGCACAATTTTCGACCTCTATTAATCTATTCGTTACAATATATATACATTTTGCCAACATCCACTATACCATACGTCATCAAGTCTGTCAAACCATTCTAGATGTTTTTTAGTACTTGATTATTGGTCTTAAGAGTTTAATGGATTATCAGGTTATTTTAGTAATATTGTTTATATTTTTTGAAAATAAATGTGTGTAAAAAAATGTGTAAAAATACATATAATATTATTTAAAAATTGAAAACATATATTTAAATGCATGTATCAAATAACCCTTAAAGTTTTTCCGACTGTGTGTCATCTAGAATTCAAGATATTACTTCTTCTTTTTTATAGGAGAATTCAAGATATTCTTTTTTTTTTTTTTTTTAAGAAGAATTCAAGATATTACTTAGAAGTGGAGCAAAGAATAAGTTCAGTTGAATGGACCAAATTATAATATTGATTGGACAAGGTTTTTCTAAACCAATTTGAAAATATTTATTCCAATCCATTGCTATTTGTTGGTTTATAAAATCACTCACATATATTAAATCATATCATTCATTAATAAATCATTTAAACAATATACATAAATATTTAAACAGATTATATAATTAAAAGTACAACTACATAATCTTTGATTTGTCAAGTAGTGGATTGGAGGAAATTTCCTCCAAAAAAATTTATTTAAAATAATATATTAGACAAATTCAAAGTGTGTATCTGTACGTAGTATATATGCTAAATTTTTAATGTTATAGTAAATCATTTATATATATATAATTCCTAAATTCTAATAATCATACAAGTGTTATCTAATTTGCTGTAGACATATAAAATAATATCCAAAAAAAAAGTTAGCATCTCTCATCAATGGTATAAAATCTTTAAAGAATAAAATATTTTATCTCTATATTATTATCTCCCTGTGATTCTTACAAATTTCCTCTTCAATCTAAATTACCAAACTATCTGCCAAAAGCAATTATAAATAAAAAATAAATAAATAAATCCGATGAAATCAATGAAGCCCTTAAAGTCAAGTAATCAAGAACTTAAGAATGCAAGAGAAAATATTACCATCAAAAGGGATATCTAAAAAAATTACCTTTTATATATATATATATATATATATATATTTGTCATTGGGCCAACTTAAACTCAATTTATTTTTATTTTTTTGGAGGGGGTGGGGGGATTCCTTATCTTGAGGTTCCAACCTTGAGGGGAGGGGGTAAGGGAAAGGAACTCTCATTTTTGAGTGTCTAAATATAAATATTATAAAATTTTGAAGAGAAGCACAACATTTCTCACAACTATTAAGTTATCAAGTTATTATTGATTTTTATATAAGTTCACTTCCGGCACCAATAAGTTGTAATTTTTGTGAATGCATCAATTCAATTAGACACAAGTTCTCTTGGGAGGGGGAGGGGGGTGGAGGGGATGGGGAGTTCCTTAATTATTTTGAGGTTCCAACCTTGCTTGAGGGGAGGTGGCAAGAGAGAGGAACTCTTATTTTTGAGTGTCTAAATATATTTATATATATATATATATATATATATATATATTATGAAATTTTGAAGGGAGGCACAAAATTTCTTACAACTATTAAGTTAACAAGTTATTATTGATTTTTATATAGGTTCACTACCGGCACCAATAAGTTGTAATTTTTGTGAATGTACTAGTTCAATCAGACGCAAATTTAAAAAAAAAAATAAATAAATAAGAAAGAAAAAGAAAAAGAAGAAGACATCTCATATTATTTCTTTATTATCTCAATGCCTTTTCATTAGAATTTAAATCAACAGATCATTGTCTGACAAATTTTCATGAATCTCGACAGCCCCTGCATAAGTAAAGCCCAAATAGTATTTCTACAGGTTAGCATGCAAAGAATTATTATATGTTACTATCTTAAGGTCACATGCAGCTATGGACAATGATAAACACAATCTACCGTTTAGTCAAAGTAATGACTCATTTCAATTGCAACACGCTAAAGAATATTAGTCAATATAGTGAACAACTTATGTTTGATAGATATATATATATATATATATATATATCCACTATTATATAAAATCTTGTATAAATCCCTATTGGTCCATGGACCAAAATTAGAGAGAATGACCAACTGGAAATGTTTAATTTCCTATTATTTTATGTTATGTTGATCGCATATTTCACTGTTTTTTTCTGCACCTAGCCTCTTAAAATTTTGCGAAATCTTTCTGCACCTAGCCTTGTGAATGAAAACAATTAATTATCAATACATAATAGAAAGATCACATGCAGTACTACTGTATGAAGCACACAGTACCTTAGTCACTGTATAAAGCAAATAGTAATTTCGTGAAGAGATTAAATTAACATGCATATTAGGGTTCTGTAGAGTTGACCTTGACCACCTCCATACAAGACAATCATTCAATGCAAAGCAACCTTAAAAGCATTTCACAAAATTAATATTTCCCTTCTGCTTGTCAGTTGAAAAGCTTCATAAAATAATCATGCTATTTTTTATAATCCCAAATGTCATGTGCTGATGTTAAATGGATGATATTTCTATATTTCATGTTTAGTGCATTGCATTACTGTTGTTCTCTTTATCTCTGGGTAAAATTTGTTTCTTTAAAAAATGAACAGGATTTTGCCTGACTCAAGTACATTATAGCATACTTTGTAGAGTGCAACAGTTGCAACTATATTATAAGTGTGTTTTCATTTGATCAACCACATAATTTCTTTATTTTATTAGCTTCATCAAGATGTAGGGTGCTTAGTTAAATGATTTGTAGGTAATTATAACAACTAATGTAGCTGCAGAATACATCCATTTGACCTGAAATTTCCCTATAGAGATGATGTTCAAAATACATGGAACTCAAAACTCAAAAACACAACTTACAGGGTTTGGGGAGATGATTCAATCTTTCATTTATCCATGTCAAATAATAATTTTGATAGCATTGACGGGGCAGTAAGTATGAGTATAATATAGGATGCTAGCTTTAGTACTTGGTTTTAAACTATCTCTGCAGTGCGAGGGCAAGTTTAAGCACTAAATTATCAAATCCTTTTTTAATATCAGTTGATATTTTAGTGTTACATCATTTTTTTTTTTCAACTTACAAATAGTAAAAAGATGGTACTTAGAGCACAAAATTTTCATGTTTACGAGGTATGAGAAATTTAGATTATTGATAAGTCCTATTTTTTTTTTTTTTTTTTTTAAAAAAAAAGGTTGATTCTAGACTCAAACTTGCAACTTATCATTTTTAATAAAAGACACTTGTCATCTCACCAAACCCAACCTGTAAACTTACAAATATTACCTGAAAAAAAAAAAACTAGTGCCCTTTTCTCATTAGAACCATAGAAAAGTTTTGGAACCATAGTTAAAGGAAATGTTGTCCACTTATTTGAGAAACCAGACAGCACGAAAAACAAGAGGCATATATGATAAGAAGACTCTACTCAAATAAGTAAATCATTGTATATGCGGCTGAGAGATGGCATGCTTATGTCTTCTTGGTTCTAATAATTTGTTGTGAATCTTAAACTTCTTCCCAAAAATATTTGTAAACCTTTCAGAATTTGGGAACTTTTTGAGACATAGGTAGAATTCTATGTATGTTTTTAGAGAGATGTTACGTCTACAACATTTTTACAACAAATCACAGATAGTTAGTTGTTATTAGTTCAAATTTGAAACTAACACTAAGATTACGTTTTTGCCCCAACAATAACAACCAATAACAACCTGCCACTCAGGATTTGTTGTAAAAATGTTGTAGACATATCATTTCTCATGTTTTTATTTATTTAAGCTTATATTTGTAGATGTACTATTTTTCATTAGGTTTGCTTTAATTTGGGCGCATTTATATATACTATCTTTAAACTGTTCTTTTAATTTACATTTCCATCTTATTTACTGTATTTTCTTCTAGCATCTTTTCCCCCACATCATAAAGACATCAGGTTCTATCTTATTTCAATGAAACGTCTTAACAAATTAATATATGCCTTGAGTAATACCTACGCTAAAAGCATAAAATCAAGCTTTGGCAATTTGCATGACATAATATATTAAAGAAATAAAGGAGAATATGAATGCAATAGGAACTAATACAGATATGTGCTATTTCATGAATGTTAATTTATCATAGACAACATGAACACTTTCCCTGTGGTTATAACTACGGCTACAGACTGTTTGGGTTCACTAATCAATCAAATCAAGTTTCTTGAATAAATAAATAATTATAAATAAAAAACAGACATGTACATAAAAGAACTAGGTTCCTTGATTGCTACATATTTATCCAGAATGAGACAGAAATTAACTACATTGATTAAGAAAAGTATTTTCTGCTTCATACGCTTAGATAATTATAGACTATAGTGTCCTCAGTAAAAGTGGGAAACCATAAATTAAACAGCACAGTGAAGCTAGAATATTGAGAAGATTGTGATTCAATGTGGCATTTATGAAGGTGTTTGAGCTACTATATGTTGAATCTTCACAATCATATTAACATATGATACAAATTGGGATTTGAAAGATATATAAATATAAAACAGAAAAATTGTGATGCACAAATTTTGATAGAATTGTGCTCAAAAAGAAGGATACGATATGGAGGCTTACTATTTTGGGGAACATCCACTTTATTCTGTATGAAGGATCTTTTTGTGTATAAGAGTCCAGAGAACAAGGCGGCTGTTTAAAGAATACTTGAATATATTACCAAGGTAAAAACAAGGGTAATTATTGTTACTACCCAATTATAATTTAAAAAAAAAAAAAAAATTTAATCCAAAGAGTTGTTTTACAAAAATACATATGTTACCTTTTTACAATGCTGCAACTTTCGGCGCATCACTGCAAAGTGTGCCTAATTAATTAAGCAGCAGCAGCAGCAGAAGTAACATTAACCTAGCAATAGTATTAGAAGAATAGAAAGAGAGAAAGAAATTAAGTGGCAACTATTAAATTACTCATATTAGATATGTGTGTATGTGTGTGTATATATATATGTATATATACATATATGTACTTTAAAAATTTGCAGTGGCAGAAGAGAGAGAGTACACACAGCTCCATTATGTAAAAAACAAAATTAAAGCCAAAATAAAGTGAATGATGATTTGGTGACCATGGCAAGGACAGAATTTAAGAAGTACAACCCTAACAAAAGGAATACATGAAGTTATACACTTGATAGGAACCATACTTAGATAATATTGGTATATTGTATTATACACAATTGAAAGATTTCGACTTGATGTCACTATATAGACCACTTCCTCTTCAAAACCCCCAATGCTCAACTACTCTATTAAATAAGGCAGGGAAAAAAAAACTGAAATACTAAAGATCGACTTAATTAATTATCTTCAACATTTTTGAAAGTTGAAGATAAAAGAAAGTTGTGGACTTCGAAAGCCCTTTAATTCGTAGCTGAGATAAAAGAAAACCCCATTCAATACTGTATTCTTCACTTGGTTTTACCATGTATATCCACAGCAAATGCAAAATACGAACTCATCAGGGCTCTGCATCAAAAGTCAATGAACTTTTTCCTTTGTTTGAAAACACAGATGGAATTGTCGGCAATACTGTGGTGGCATTGGGCAGTCTTAATAGTTGAGGAGCCATAGAGACCGAAGGGCATTCTGGTTCTTCTGGTATAGAACATTCCATGTTTACACCAAATAGTCTAAGGCGTTTAGCCACAGTATTACCACGGTGCACAACCGGCTGCACTGAATCAATTGCCATAGGAACAATATCCCCACCTTGTGGCAGTGCTGCCCCATTAATAATTTGATCACCATGTGACCCTGATGACCTTAAATAATAAAGGGAGCTACCGGACCCAGAATTCACTGCATTGTAATTGTACAAGTCATGAGTGCCACTTTGAAGGTACTGGTTGTGGTTGTGGTTGTGGTGGTGATGATGTTGAAGATGATAATGTTGATAAGGATGAATGTTATAGTTCATCTGTTGCAAATGTTCGTAGTGTCGAGACACTGATGAGGGCTGTGGTGTTGAGTATAGTCTGCTAGGCCATCGAAGTGAGCGATCGAAGTGTGGGTAATTTGTAAGATTTGGTGCCTCAGGGCGGCGCCTCCAATCTATATATAATCGGTCTTTACCTGACTCTCCAACACCTCGCTCGAAGGAGACTATGTCACCGGCATCGAGCTTCTTCTCCTTCACGAATCGGCTCCACCCTTTAGTCATCACATAGCTTTGGCTACTGTTCCAGTACGAGTATCTGAACCGCCACGGCTTCCCGTTTCGATCTTCAAAGCTCAACAATAGGCCCTTCTCGTTGGTGGAGTCTAGAGGGAAGTGCTTCTCCGCATGTTGTTTTGGAATGACCAGGCGGTTTAGCTTGCCCACATCACTTGGTGTGACAACCTTATCAAACATATGCTCTTTCTCAATAGACTCATGATTAGTACTAACACCAACACCACCACCGCCACCACCGCCGCCAGTTGCTTCAGCTGCTTCATCATAATTATCATTTCCTAGCGATAACTCCATCAGTTGTATCTTGCTGTTGAAATTTATAGCTTCAGCTGGTGCTAAAGCTTGATCATAAGATCTAGCCACAGCTTCTTCTTGAGCATGATACTCAGATTTCCCTAGCCATAGGTTTTGGTGATAGTGAGGAAGAAAAGCTTTGGACTTGGAAGAAGCAGAAGATGAAGAGGAAGAAAGAAAAGACAACTTACTTGTTTCTCTCATATTCTCTTCCTCCTCCTCTTCTTCTCTGTCAGAAAACCCTTTTTCTTCTTGCAAAAACTCCATGATAATTGATGACCCACTTCCAATTTTAACCTGATTTGCACTGGATCTTCGGAATAAAATGACAAGCCAACCTTAAGGCAATAGTTAAAAAGAAAAATTAGAAGGTGGGTCTAATTAAACCCTCATGGTCAAATAGGTACAGTATCTATATATATACATATATACACAAGCTAAGTTAGACCTCACTCACCTGGCAAATATTTATGGTTTTTCTAGAACAAAAGAATCGTTTACCAGATTTCTGAGGCCCCAGAGATCCAAAAGGAAGCTCAGCTTATAAAGGGTCGGCGCCTTCTTCTTTGACCAAGAATTGGTGAACCCTAAACAAGACAATTGCCATGGCCGAATTAACAAGGTCAAGTTGCAATTGTTGCTATTGTTGACCTGTCTCCCTAGCTTGAAAAACTTCTCTTCAACTACAGGAGAAGTAGAAATTTTTGTTCATACAATTTGTTGTTTAAAAGAGAAGAAGAAGAGAAAGGAGCCAAGAAATTAGGGAGAGAGTGTACGTAGGGGCCCATGAATAATTGGTTAAGTTTGGGTCATGTGAGCTTGTCCTTTTCTTTTTTCTTTTTTTTTCTTTTTTTTTAATCTGTGTTATTAAGCTGTACATATCTTCTGCTCTATTTTAAGACCCAACAGTCCAGCACTTCCAGAAGAAAATGGTTTAATTGTGATAAATGTGAACTCCAAGTTAAGCAGTTATTTTTATTTTTTTTATCTTGAGTTTATATATAAGTATTAATTTAGGCCAGTAATAGAGAGGGCATGTTCTAGCTATAGTTAGGTTGTGTTTTTGACTTTTGATGTCATTGATTGTGTGCTGGTCCTGCTAGTGGGAAAAGCTAGGCTAAGGGAATGAAGCAGACCGACCTGCAGGCGCGCCTTCCTTCTTATCCCTTGCTCCTAGTGGCAAAGATTCCTGTAATCACATTTCACAGAATATATGGAACCCCAAAGTCTACAATCTAGATCAACTTCATCCATCACCCTCATCTCTATTCTCTATTATTGGTTGACACTTAACCCCTAAGTTAAATAATTCAAACAAACAAATATTAATAAATAAATATAATAAAAATAAAAACCCACCATTTTTAGCATTTGCATCCGACAATGCAAAGTAGAAAAATGATTCGATTTTATATATTTAATCTCCAAAATCACCCACATCATCAGTCAAGTTAAAAATATACAAGGTAACTGTAGTTTTGTATATTATCATTTTAATTTTTTACTCTCATCTCTTATCTCATCAAATTCTCTCTCTCTCTCTCTCTCTCTCTCTCTCTCTCTCTCTCTCTCTCTCTCTCTGAAGATAATAATAAACAAATAATAAAAAATGATTATTTAAATAAAATAAAATGTAGAATAGACAATGCTCTAAGAGAGTCTTATGTTTAATTATGGAGAAATACTATGTCCACAACATTTGTACAATACTTTCACAATAAATCATAAGTGGCAAATTGTTATTGACCATTACTGATGGGTAAAAGTACGTTCAATGATGGGTTCAAATTAGAACCAGTAACAACTTACCACTTAAAATTTGTTGTGAAAGTGTTATAGATGAATATAGCATTTTTCCTAAATTAATCAATTTCATGATTAAAATTAAGTATTACAATTTTTTTTTTAGAAACAAAGTATTACAAATTTAAATATGTATACAGTGTCATGTCACTTAAAATTATAAGATCCAAAAATATATATGTATATATAGGGGAAGACAATAAAATAATTTTTTTTTTTTTTTGAGAAAAAAAAATTCAAAATTTGAGAAAGGAAGAACGACAGTAGGTTAATAGTGGAATAACTTATAGTCGTTTTGGAACAAGGAAAAAAATGGAAACACATAAAATAAAATAAAAGATCTTTAAAGCATATTCTGTCCATTCTCTTTTTTTTTTTTCTTCTCTTTTTGGGTTGAAAATTGGAATATAATTAAAGACAAAATTAATAGCAACAAAGTCTAGGATTCATAATGCTCCCATGAGCATTGCTAATAATTGGCTTACAATAATATAAGGATGATCTAAATACAACACAAAAGATTCCCTACTGCTACACAGGGGCAGCACCTCATTGTATTTAGGATAGTCACAATACCACCCTGACTTGGAAAAAAAAAATTATTACATATAAATTTTTAAAACTTATGATTTTTTCTCCTTAAAAAAAATGTGACCAAAAAAATGGATAAAAACTTGATTGTAGTCTTCTACACTAAGGTTACAACTCCACTCAATTTTTTTTTTTTTTTTATTGGATGTGAATTTTGACAAATTCACTATTAGATTACATTTTTTTTCTTATATCTTCTATACTTGCAAAATTTCAAGAAAATCAAAGAGTAATAATTATGTTATCAATCAAATATTTAAATTTTGAATTTTGTAGTCTAAAATTATACATAAAAAAATAAATTTATGGATCGAATAATAAATAACATCCAATTGACATGAAATTTGGCGTGTTTTAAGATTATAAAAATACATGCAATTCAATGATTAGATTTTCAAATTATGTAACCATGTTAATTTGTTTAATGAAAGTTGTAGCCTTAAGCTACAACAAAGTTTATAACCAAACTTTATCTTTAAACTTTGATCCCATTAACAATATATTAGGCCTTTACAAACAAAAACAAAAAAAGGCCCAAAAAAATTTATACTTAACTTAAATTTTGAAAGGGTTGTAGCCTTAAGCTACAACAAAGTTTATAACCAAACTTTATCTTTAAACTTTGATCCCATTAACAATATATTAGGCCTTTACAAACAAAAACAAAAAAAGGCCCAAAAAAATTTATACTTAACTTAAATTTTGAAAGGGATATAGTTTGTAGTAGTGATAATGAAACTGTCATACAACAATTTCCAAAAAAGAAAATTTGTAAAAAAAAAAATTGTAAGACTTTATGTATTTGTATTTTTTTTTTTTTTTTGTCAATATATGAAATTTTCTTTTTATTAAATTTTGTATAATTTAAGTTTCTTAATAACCACCCTGAAAAAACTCTTTAAGCTGCCACTGCTACATATTGCCAATACCAAAAGATTTGCGCAACTATTACCTTCCCGGTGTGTATATTGGAGTTGAGCTACCTCAAACAACTGAAGATGTGACCTGCCTCCAAGATTAGAGCACTACATGTATGAGAATAAAGCATTGAGTTGTCGTATGTACTGAATAGTCTAACTACGTACTGATTTTGCATCTACTTATACGATGATTGTTCCGATATATATCCAAGCTGGAAGCCAAGTGGGATCCATCTCTAAGTGCACAAAGTTTAGCTATCATAATGTTGGTATTGCCAATATCTAGAGAAGTCTATAATATATGAGCCTTAGATATCTCAAATTAAAACTCTTACACTAGCCACACACATATTTCTCATCTGTGTTGAGTTAATTTGAAGAATCCAGTTGGAGGTGAAATCCAATTACCACAGTTAATTTACAATTGTCCTTAAGTCTGCTTTCTAACATAGGACAGCCCCTCAAAATATGCAAGACTGTCTATAGGGTGCCATTAGAAATTGGGACAATAGTAGCATGATTCACGATCTCTTCTTGTTAGGAGTTCTTTTTTCCAAGCTTTCATGGTAGGCTAACCAGAGGAATTAAGGTGTGAATCCAGGGGATCTTGTTTAGTTTCCACAACCACTTCTAGTTAGGCTACTCTAAGTAAGAATGCTCTAATAATTCTAGGGAAATTTGATAAGCATAAATCTTTTCTAACTGTCCATTGTGACAACAAGGCCAATCAATCCTCTTAATTGGGGAACAAGGATTTGGGCACAGTTCATTTGTCAACTAATTTGAACTTTACATCCTCCCTATTTTGGGTCCCAAAATTCGTCCCTGAAGTTGACTAAGGCTTGTCCAGTCGTCAAACTAGAAATTAATGAATTTACCGTCCTTGATTAGCTATCCCATCCCTTTTTCACATATTGAGTTTGCTTTGGATCTTCTTCTCAAAGAATTAAGGTTGAATTGGTACTTATTTTTGAGGGTTACTACCCACTTTTCAACTAAATCTAGTTGAATGGCCCAAGGTCTCTTTGCTAGGAGGGATTTGTTCTGACATTTTCTTTTCTTGATCCTAAAGCCCTCTGGCATTAAGGCTTGGTGACTGTATCCCAGTAAACCAGGGGTAATTTATTTTTCATCTTAATGAATCCCTAGAGGAAGCTCCTATTCAGTTTATCAATCTCACTATGACTTTGTTTGGCAGCTAAACGATTGCATACTATCTGTGGCCATTACTATAATAACTAAACTGATAAGAGTGAGGCGCCTTGCCATAGATAGCATTCTTGCTTTTCTACTAGTGAGTATTGTTAAGTTGTGATTTTTCTTGTTTATATTGACCATATTCCATGCCAAATTTCTTTGTATATTAATGCATTGGGTTGGGTTAGAAATCAATGAAGAGCAGTTGGACATTAAAACTCGTGAGACAACTTGCAAAACCAAGCAACCTGCGAGTGGACATGTGGAATTCATGTGAGAGTTCAAATTTCAGTTACAATAGAGTAACTTGCAAGTGACACACAAGTAAGGCCAACTCTCAAGTGACTCGGTATTGTAGAGAAATTTGTTAGTTGGATACCTATTGAGCCATGCCTAGCCCTACTATATATATGCTTCTTTCCCACACTTTACCTCTATGATAAAATAGATACACCCACTTCTTGAGAGAGCTACTCATACTAAAAGAGAATTCATTTGTAGTCTCTACTCTCTCCCTTTCCAATTTACATATACTTGAGAGGAGTTTTCATCCAAACATAACACAACACACACACAATCTGAGTATAGAGAGTATTTTTGAACTTGGAAAGCATTGAAGCTTACCCGCATATTCAACCAGTAAGGTGTGGTGGTGCAATCAAGCATTATTGTGGGATCTAGAAAGCAAGTGAAACAATACTTCGTTAAGTCTGTTTGTAGCTAGACCTTAGAGAGCTCAAATACTTTGAGTAGATTAGGCTTGAAGATTAAGGCCCTATTTGGATTTTTTTTTTTTTTTTTTTTTCATCACTCATCACTCCTCACTCAATTTTCATCACTCATCACTCATCACTCATCACTTAAAATACCTCAACTCCCTACACAAAGTCTGTTTGGCACCATCACTCAACTTGTCATCACTCAAATTTTTCAACTATTTATGGGCCCCATACCTGTAACTTGGTGCAGCTTTTACTTTCTTTCTTTTTTCTTCAACCCCCAGTACCCAAACTCACTGAACCTAGTGAAAAAAAAAACCCAAAATTCCGATCCCAGTGAAAGAAAAAGAAAAAAAAAAACCCCAGAAACCCGAACCCAATGATGAAAAAAAAAAAAAAAAAAACTTAATGAAGAAGACCAAGACGTAGCGTGAAAGGGAAAAGAAGAAGAAGCCACCTAGTGTGAAAAAAAAAAAATGCAGACACCAAACCCAATGAAGAAAAAAAAAAAAGGGGTCAAAAGTTGCGGCTGACTCTAACCATAGGACCCACTATGTAATTTTAATTATAGAAATGCCATTGAAAACAGAGTTATGGAAACTGAAAACACCTAAAATGTGTTTTCAGTTTCCATAACTCATCACTTAAAAATCAGAGAATTGAGTGATGGAAACAAAAACTGGAAACAAAAACCAAACAGACTTCTCAACTATGGGTCCCACCATTTTTGAGTTATGAGTTATGGAAACAGTAAATCCAAACAGCCCCTAGTGATTGATTGATTGATAGAATTTTTCAAATTTTATATATTTGTCCTGAGGCCTTACAAAAACTTTGTAAAACCCCAGTGATTGATTGACAGCACTTCTTTGTGGCCTTCGGAAATAGGAATTAGTAGACAACAAAGCCAAAACTGAGTAAAGGTAGGACCCCCTCTAGAAGCTTTAACACCTGTTTGATTCCCTGAAGAACCTTCTTATGGATTAGCCAAGCTATGTATGTCAATTTGGAAATTTAGAAGGAAGGAATGACAATTCCATTCCATTCTTTTTAAGCATGTTTTTGGAACACTTATTACTTGAACGAAATGAAAGGTAAAATATTAATTGATTTTTTTTTTTTTTTAGAATAGAATTTCACTCTGTTAGGTTTTAAGACTTTAGGAACTAAATATATTAAAACTTCAATTTGTAATGTGTTGGCAAACCATGATCAAAACTTAGAGTCTAGATTTAGGCTGTTCAAAGTGTGTTTATTTGTAAAGTTGAAATCGAGTGATTGCAGGATTTATTGGTCTAAATTTGCAAATCTGCAAGGCTCGATCTATCAAACCTTGTGCAGATTAATTTTATGCATATTTTTCCAACTCAGCCCAAGCCCGGTTTGACATGTAGGGTTTTATGTTTTACTCCAAGTATGAAAGAAAAAAACCTAGCTATGTTTTAGATGTCTTTGAATTGTTGTGTGTTGAATCTCTTGTGAGATTTAGAGGTGTTTACCTTCATACACACTTAGGGTTATCAAGACCAAGATTCATGTCAAGAACTTGGTAATCGCTTCAGTTGCTACATAAAGAATTTAAAGAAGATCTGAAACCTCTGAGTGGAGTCTCAAAGTCACAAGTAAGAGTACTTGTGGTTGCAGTGGATCAAGGAAAGAAGTAGTTCGTAAACTCGAAACTGTCACATGGTCGTGGTAGTAAATTTTCTACACGAGGTAGCAATAAGATGTTAGTGGTCTAAGTTCTATTGTAAAAATTTCAATTCTTTCATAGTGGATCTGTTTTACCTTGAGGATAGTTAGGTTAAATTCTCCCCTGATTTTTTACCAGTTTGGTTTTCCTGGGTTATCATATCGTGTGTTATTTATATTTCCGCATTACTTACATTATATGATTTGATTGTGTTAACCTAGATTTGAATAATTTATCTAAGTAATCACTTGACTAAAGAATTAGGTTAAACAACTTGTGTTTTAAGAGGTCTAAAAATGCACAAGTGGTATCAGAGCGGGTTAGCTATTGTGTTAGATCTGTTGATCTAAGAGTTGATCCTTGACCCTTATTATCATGGATAATTTGAAGTGTCTTTCTGCTCATGTTTGTGATAATTTGAATAAAGAAGATGCTAGTGTCTTTATTAATCGTATTGATGCCTATGAAACTCTCCGTAAGAAATTATTGAAATCTATGAAAATTGCTAAGAAATTCCAGGAATAGTTAAAATTGGCTAATCTCGAAAAAGAGGAATTGGTTGTTAGATTAGATGAATCCAATAAAAAGAATGAATTTTTGAGAAATCAAATTTCCTCTCAAGATGAGAAAATGAAAAGTTTGGGACAAGAGTTAGTTGAATCTAAAGTTAAAATTGAAAATTTGACTAGTATCAAGCCTGTTATTGATAATAGAAGTGTTTCTGTTTCTCTTAAAGCTAAAACTGAGAAACTTTCTATCCCTCCTTTTAAGATGAATAATAAAGAAATGGCTTATTTTGCTAGGTTATACAAGGTAAAAGTTCTGATGTAGAAACTGAAATTTCTAAACCTATATCTAAATCTACTGTTAGAAAACATAATAAATCTATTTTTGTGCCTACTTGTCACCTTTGTGGTGTTGTTGGTCATATTAGACCAAATTGTTCTTTGTTGAGGCAAAAACCAAAATCTGAGACTAGAATTGTTGTTAGGAATACTGTTATTCCTAAATTTTTTCCTGTTTGTCACTTTTGTAGTGTCTCCGGTCACATTCATCCTAATTGTCATAGATTGAAATTTAAAAATTCTGTATTTCTATATAGGATATGTGATAATATTTCTCCTATCATAAGTCCATACAAATTGTTTCATATTCTTTTGAAAAATTTAAACTTGTTGGCTTATGAAAGGAATTTGTAGGATTTTAGTCTTTTTCAAAAGATTGGTGTAATCTCTCAAATACACTCTGCTTCACATGGATTTTCACCTACAAAACCAAAGACTTGTGCTATATGGGTGAGAAAAGATTCTCTAAGGTGAGTGTTGCTGACTTGCCCCTAATTTAATTCTTTCAATTATTTGTGGACATTTTTACTTTTAGTTTTTGGTTGTTTTATTTTCTTAGGTTGTTTTGATTATTCAAAAAATCCAAAAACATTGAAAATTTTCAAAAAGACAAAAATATTTTATTTTTTGTCTTGTTTTATTTGTTTTGAGGATTACATGAGTTATAATATCTCTCTCTTGATTTAGAACATGCTTGACATTGTGGAGAAATTTGAATAGCATGTGTTATATAAGTGCTAAACTTTTTCTGATTTTGTGTGAGTATGTACTAGTTTGTACATGTACTCAAAAGTTAATTAAGAAATTGATATTTCTTGTTTATGTACCCTCTATAGTTTAGTTAAGCACTGTCATGCATTGCATTTACATTTTTAATCATTTAGCATAATGTGTGCTTTTAGTTTTGGTCATAAATTTTTTTTTGAAACCAAAAAGTTTCTTTTGTATTACACATCATGAATGTGTAATTGAGGTTGGCATATTATCTTTACATAACATGCTTGTGTACCTTGTTCAGCTTGGATGAGCTTATTTTACTGCATTTTGTTAGTTTTAACTATGTAGTGCATGTTGTGTGGGAGTTGTTTATAGTTTTTGACCACTTGATCTTGATTTTGAAGTCACATACTTTTGATTGTTAGGACTTGAACTTAATGAGAAATGTGTAAATAACCATCTTACCACTGTTTACTAACCAATCATGAATACCTTAATGCATATTATAAGATTTTGTGCTCGAGAAAGTGTAGCACATGCACAAAAAGAATATAAGGTGTAGCATCAAAATAAAGCTAAAATTGGTGTGTACATTATTGGGCTATAATAAATTCACAATGAAATAAAATTGATGTGTACATTATCTAGCTAATCAATTATTTTCACTTTGAAATAAAATTTGTGTATACATTATGAGGCAAAACAAGAAACTTCCATGATTGCAAACTTGTTTTCTAATAGATGTGAGAGTTATATTATGTAACTCTTTAGGTGACAGTATCTTTCAAACTTATGTGATGAACTTTATAGAAATTATGATTGATTACTATCTACATATCACCTCACATATATCTCATGCCATTATTAGTTGCACACACTACACAAGTGATTTTTTACTAGACTTAGTAAATAAAATTGTGTGTGAATTTAGTTTGGTCATCCAAGATTATACACTTTATGATGTTTGATGCAAAATTCTTTGAGGGTTGGTTTAAATTTTGACAAGAAAAATCTAAAACTTTGTTTTTGAAAAACTTTTGGAATCATTTACATGCTTTTCATGTCATGAAAAATCTTTTGAAAATTGATTTTGCAGAAAAATTTCTAGTTTTTCAAAAAATTCTATTTTTTTTAGTCTTGATCGATCAAGTGTAATTTTCGATCAATCGAAAATTTCTAGATTTTTCAAGTGTAGATTCTGCTTAACTCGATTGGTATTCGATCGATGCTCAACCGATTGAAACTGAAAAATTTTCAGTTTCCAAGTTTTTGACCAAATTTTTTTTCATGCATCATTTATGTTTAGGATTCATGTGCATTGCATTGTTTTCTGTATCCATCTTACAGTTTTGCAGTCAAATCTTTCATTATTTTCACACATAACATGCATATACTTTGCTAAATTGAGTACTCAACTTGATTTAAAAATTGGTTGATTAATTTTTGAGTCCCTTGTACATTTTAGTACATGCTATTTTTTATGTGTGAATTATAGAAAATATTTTTCTTAAGAGATATGATGGATAATCAATGTATAAATATTTTCTCTACTCATGCAACTGTTTATGGGTCACATAGTGTCAAGTTTGCATTTATTAAAAGAGAGAATATTTTTCTTCATGTGTATCATCACCTTAGTTTTTAAGTTTGGTTTGTGTGTCTTTATCTTCCCCACCTCCTAAATTTTCCCCAAAATTGTTTTTTCCAAAACATGTTTTGTTTTTCCTATTTTTATAGGAGGAGAAAAGTTTTTTTTAACTTTTGTTATTCATAGGGGGAGTTGTTGCTCTTCATAGGGGGAGTAACCTCTATTTTCTATAGAGCTTGAATTTTGTGGTTCCTTGTTCTCTTTTTTCTCTCATGTTTACTATCAATCTACTCTTTGTTTGAATTGTTTTTGTCAATACATGACAAAAATGGAGAGAAATAAATGAAATTTGGGGGAATCCTATTTAAAAGGGTTTTTGAAATGTTTTGTTTAGGGGGAAATAAAATTGTTTTTGAAATGGGGAGAAAATAAATTTTTTTGATGTATCTAACTTAGGGGGAGAATTAGTTTGCATATTTGTTATTTGCTTTAGTTTGTTTATTTTGGTTTACTTGTATTTTCCACACATGCGTTTATAGTTTGTTTAGTGTTTCAGGAATTTATAGGTTAATTCATTCGAAGCTACTGTTTATTCTTGCAACTGATAGTTAGTAGTTAGTTTGAATTGTAATTTGGGCAATAATGTGTAATTGGGTTGTTTTTACTTTGAGCATTTTATTTTGTGTAATGTGTTTTGTCACAGATTGCCAAATGGGGAGTTTATTAGGTTTTGAGATTTTAGGAACTAAATGTATTAGAACTTCAATTTGTAATTTGTTGGCAAACCATGATCAAAACTTAGAGTCTAGATTTAGGCTGCTCAAAATGTGTTTATTTGTAAAGTTGGAATCAAGTAATGGCAAGATTTATTGGTCTAAATCTACAAGGCTTTATCGATCAAAAATTAGGCTCGATCGATCGAACCTCGTGCAGATTAATTTTCTGCAGATTTTTCCAACTCAGCCCAAGCCCAATTTGACGTGTAGGGTTTTATGTTTTACTCTAAGTATAAAAAGAAAAATCTTAGCTACGTTTTAGATGTCTTTAATGTGCTGTGTGTTGAATCTCTTGTGAGATCTAGAGAAGTTTACCGTCATACACACTTAGGGTTATCAAGATCAAGATTCATGTCAAGAACTTGGTGATCGCTTCAGTTGCTGCATAAAGAATTTAAAAAAGATCTGAAATCTTTGAGTGGAGTCTTAAAGTCACAAGTGGGAGTACTTGTGGTTGCAGTGGATCAAGGAAAGAAGTAGTCCGTGGACTTGGAGCTATCACGTGATCGTGATAGTAAGTTTTCTACACTATGTAATAATAGGATATTAATGGTCTAAGTTCTATTATAAAATCTTCAATTGTTTCGTAGTGGATCTATTTTACCATGAGGATAGTTAGGTTAAATCCTCCTTAAAATTTTTACCGGTTTGGTTTTCCTAAGTTATCATATTGTGTGTTATTTATATTTCCGCATTACTTACATGATATGATTTGATTGTGTTAACCTAGATCTGAATAATTTGTCTAAATAATCACTTGGCTAAATAATTAGGTTAAACAACTTGTGTTTTAAGCGGTCTAAAAACGTACACACTCTAATTTAATCTAAGTTTATATGTGTGAAACTTTTTTTAAAAAATTTGAACTCCGGTCATTGTCCTCACCTTACAAGAACTTGCACTTTATATATGAAGTGATCATCATGCTAAAGATACGCACTGATAATTGATCTTTATTTCAAAATCAAATAAAAATATACTAGTAGAGAAGATCCATACGGTTACTAATTTTATGTAGCTTCGGGTCTGGATTATTAACAAATTTATGGATGAACAAGTTTGTTACATGAACTTAGTAATATATGTTTCCCACCTCTGAGGCAGATTTGACTCTCTTTTTTCCCATGCAATAAGTTGAGTGGACTTAATTTGTCCATGGGGTTTGAACCTATGTTCTCTCATAATTAGAATAAGTTAAAAGTGACACTGAACCAAAAGATTCTTGATAGAAAAATTTGATTTACTTAAGTGGCCCCATGTATATGTGAAATATGTAATTGATTTACTAATTAACCCATAATTTGGTCTACCTTATCTTTGCATAAGGTAACCAAATAAATGGATTTGTATCTGGACATCCCGTTAGGGGAAAGGGAAAAAAAAAAAAAAAACACAATCATTCATATTTGTAATATATGAAAAGTAACGTGCACCTTAACAAGTTGCATCCTAAACGTGTGACAGCTTTAAATCGTGAAATCTCCTATTAGTTAACAGCATGTATATATTAGTAAATGATGGCTATGTGTTGAAACAAATGTGATAATCGCTTTTCTCTTTTCTTTTTTAATTTCTGAAACGTGATATAGCAAGTTGGTTGTGTAAATAAGCCATCACCGAGTCAAGATTAACTTTAATGGTTTGGTTGAACATCACATGGAAATCAAGTTGTCCATTATGTTGTATAAAACATTATCTTCTTCTTCTTCAGTTTCTTTTCAGTTTTCTTGTTTTACTCCCATTTAAATTGTTATTAAGAAGAGGAATGCTGATGTATAAGCCTAAGGGTGTGAAAAACCTCTACATGGCACAATGAAACCCATCCATTTGTTGCTCATGTGGCACAAGAACGTATGGGTTAGTGTCTTCATTTACTAGTGGTTGAAAATAAATGCTGGGCTATATATGGAAAGTTGGAAATCTTTTATGAGAATTATCTGTATTTCTACATTCATTAATAGAATAAGACTGTGTTTGTTTCGGCTGAAAATGGATTAGGGAAAATATTTTACACCCTGATGTGTGTTTGGTTACACATGTAAAATTCGGTCAAACTGAAAACCATTTCATTAACTGTAAAATTTGGCCTCCAAACCCATAAAATCAATTACACACACGATTTACCTTCAAACTCAGTTTTACGAACTAAAAATCTAGAGAGAGAGAGAGAGATCTATAACGGAAAGCCACCATCTCCGACCATCCAAACCCGAATCTGGTCAGATCGCACTGCCTCAACACTCTCCATGTGTCGGTAAGTGCTAGTTGCGTCTATCGTCCCTCTATCTTCCACCTCTTATCGCCTCTCTTCCTCCCTCTTTCCCTCTATCTTCCGCCTCTCATCGTCACCGATCTATAACCCGCCACCCACCCTCACTGTTGCTACCGCCTCTAGATTGAACCACTGATCTTGTCGCCCAAAGCCTCTAGCTTGACACCGTTTCTCACAATCTTGTCACTGCCATTACCCATCTCTTTCTCTCAAGCTATCTCTCTCCACCTTTTTGACGACTAGTGTCCTATCTGAGGAAGGAAAAAAAAAAAAATTTTGTTTTGATTTTTGTTTCTTTTTGTGTTTATATATTGAGATTTTTTATAATAATATTTGTTTGGATCCTGGAAAAATGTGAGAAACCTGATAAAAATGTGTTTTCTAGAGCATTTTCAAGAATACAACCAAACACCAAAAAATATTTTCCAAAGTATTTTTTGGAATACAACCAAACATTTGAAAATGTTTTCCTTTCTGAAAAATAATTTCATCTGAAAACATTTTACACTTGAAAAACAATTTACATTGAGCCAAACACAACCTAAATAGGAAGTTAATGGAAGCGAAAAAATGATGGGTGATCCCTATGTTCTCAAGGCAACTGAGGAGGAGATTGGTACCAACAGGTAGGGCTGTCCAGCGGTTCTTTGACCCGCCCAAACCGATCGGGTCCGACCGACCCGCATCCCAACGGGTGAACCCGAAACAGGTAGTGAGTCGGATTCGGGTGTATTTCTTTCAAAACCCGATTATTCGGGTCGGGTAGCGGTTTAAGGAAGAAAAAACCCGCATTACCCGACCCGACCGATATTTAAAAAAAAAAAAAAAAAAAAAAAAAAAAAAGGTAATTCAGAACTCAGTTTGCCCGTGAAGACTGAGTACTGAAGGGTGCTGTGCAGGACTGAAATGAGGGGACTGATTGGACTTAAAGCACTCAGGTTTTTTTTTTTTGTTTTACACGCTAAGTTCAAATCAGCCAACTTGCCCTTAAGATTTTTACATACCAAGCAATCATGGCCGTCCGATTTGAAAGTGATCAACGGTTAAAGCACTCAGTTTTTTTTGCTTTACACGCTAACTTCGCTAAACTCAAATCAGCCTACTTGCTCCTAATATTTTTACACACAAAACAATCATGGCCGTCCGATTTGAGCGTGATCAACGGTCTTGATCCTTCTGAAGATCAACAAAATCATTCCAAGTTTCCAACGCACAAAAGGAAATCCCACAAAATCTCTCTTCACTCTTCAGACTCTCAGAGGTACAGAACGGCTAACCCTCAGTCCCTCACCTCACCTCAAATCATCATAAAAAATTTCCACTTCCCCAAGCCATGGCCGGTTACCCTCCCTCAGCCTCAAGAGACCCTCAACCCTCATCTCTTTTTCTTTTAAATAGATCTGAATCATCTGATATTTCTCTCTCTTTTACTTTTCTTTTCTCTCTAGTCTCAACTTCTGATTCAAAATCTCTCTTTTCTTTTGAAACACTTGACTTCTCAACTTCTGATTCACACGTATCCCCGCTGAGCAGAGGATCGGAGTGTTGTCGGCATCGCTGGTCTGTCGCACCAAGGGCGCCGTCCGTCACCTCTCAGCCTTCAAGCACGACCGCGGTTTCGCTTTCCTCGTCAACACTCAACAGGTTCGTGTCGCTCAAACAAATCTGTACTTTCTCTTTTTTATTAGTTATTTAGATTCTTCAGTTCTGATTGTTCTTTCTTTTCTCTCTAGTCTCAACTTCTGATTCAAAATCTCTCTTTTCTTTTGAAACACTTGACTTCTCAACTTCTGATTCACACGTATCCCCGCTGAGCAGAGGATCGAAGTGTTGTTGGCGTCGCTGGTCTGTCGCACCAAGGCCGCCGTCCGCCGCCTCTTAGCCTTCAAGCGCGGCGACCGCGGTTTCGCTTTCCTTGTCAACACTCAATAGGTTCGTGTCGCTCAAACAAATCTATTCTTTCTCTTTTTTATTAGTTATTTAGATTCTTCAGTTCTGATTGTTTTTTAAAGCTTTTAAGATTATTTGATTGCCTTATTGTATAAAGAATGGTGAGGACAATTTCTTTCACATGATTCTTCAGTTCTGAAGTTGTGTCTATGATCTGGTTTTATAAAAAAAAAAAAAAAAAGATTTGGGAAAATGTATTGGGCCTCTATGTTTTGAACAAGGACAATTTCTTTCACATGCTTATAGTTATACCAGTTCTTAGTTTTGTCTTGACTCTTAAACAATGCATACTTGCAATTTAAATGAAATCATGAAGTGCCATGTAATTTACCTTGATACAGAACACTGAGTGTTAAATGAAATCAGTACTAGTGAAGTAAATTCTTATGCATATATTTCTTATTTTACAAAGCTCCAATGTATGTGATTTTGCCCTTTAAGAGGTCAACTACAATGATATTTCTTAGTATTAGGTTTTTTATGGTTGTTTGTTTATACTTAAATTTGATGTCTTTAGGTCATGGAACCCTCTACTAATGCCCCCCCTTCCCAAACAACACCCGCTGCCCAAGCTGGACCTGCTGTCCAAGCTGAACCTGTTCCCACTCCAATAAATGCTGAGGCACTTCCACCTAGACCTAGTGATAAAACCAAAGTGAGTGAGATAGCTGTTGATTGTGGTAATAATAGGAAGAAGTCTACTGCTTGGGATCATTTTGAAAAAATAAAAATCAGTGAGGGTCAATTTAAGGCTGTCTGCCATTATTGCCAAAAAACTTACCGTGCTAATAGTAAGGGTCATGGTACTACTAATTTATTGAATCATACACCAAATTGTGTTAAGAACCCTAATAGAGCTTCACTTAAAGGGCAACAAACCTTAGCATTTGAACCCAAAATGAATGGGGAGGAAGGGTTTAAGCTTGTACCAACAGCCTTTACTGTTGAGGCTTCTAGGAAGGCACTCGCAGAAATGATTATAATAGACGAGTTGCCTTTTAGGTTTGTTGAAGGGTATGGGTTTCAAAAATATTCAACAACCTTACAACCTAAGTTGCAAATTAGGGATATCCCATCTCATCAAACTGTGGCTAGAGATGTGATTAGCATTTATGGTGTTGAGAGAGAGAAACTAAGGGAAGCCTTGAAAGGTCGTAGGGTGTGCCTTACTACGGACACATGGACTAGTATTCAAAATCTGAATTATATGTCCCTCACAGGTCATTTTATTGATGATGATTGGAACTTGCATAAGAGAATTTTGAATTTTTGTCTAGTGGAAGACCATAGGGGGGAGACTATAGGTAGAAAGATTGAGATGTGTCTCCGTGAGTGGGGTGTTGATGGCATATTCACCTTGACAGTGGATAATGCTTCCTCTAATGGTGCTACCATTAAATTTTTACAAACAGTCACTAAAGATTGGAAGGGGACTATTTTAGAACATGAGTTCTTTGCACATGAGGTGTTGTGCACATATCTTAAATTTGATTGTGGGAGATGGTATGAAAGAAATTGATGCGTCCATTGCTAAGGTGCGTGAAGCAGTGAGGTATGTGAAGTCCTCACCAAATAGAAATTAGACTTTTAGGAGTATTATGGAGAGATTAGGTATTGAATCCAAATGTTTACTAAGTCTTGATGTACCAACTAGGTGGAACTCTACCTATCTCATGTTAAATACTGCTGAAAAATTTGAGAAAGTGTTCCTAAGAATGGACTTTGAGGATGATAGCTATTCTTCATACTTTTTGAACAAGGAAAATAGTGGTGGTTTGGGATCTCCTTGTGGGGTTGATTTTCAAAATTGTAGGACATTTGTGGGTTTCTTGAAACTTTTTTACAATGCAACTAAAAAGTTCTCCGGTTCTTTGTATGTGACTTCAAATACCTTCTTTGATGAGATGTTTGTGATTCAAGAAAATATTGCTCATTTAATTAAATCTCAAAATCATCTCTTGAAAAACATGGCAACTAAAATGGAAGCTAAGTTTGAAAAGTACTGGGGGAAAGGGGATAAAATTAATAAGCTTTTGTATGTGGCTGTGGTGCTTGATCCAAGGAAGAAAATGAGGTTTTTGAAGTTTTCTTTTTTTGAAATATATGGGAATGAAGTGGCTAATGAGATGGTTGACTTGGTGGGGAATTTTATGGCTAGGTTGTATGATGATTACTCTAGGGTTGATTCACCAAATGTGGTGCTACCAAGTGAGAATGAGAGGACACACATGGAAGGTGATACAGTTGGTTGTAGTGATCCGTATGCAATGGTTAATTCACGATATGAGCGGTTTTTAGAGGTTGAGAAGTCTATAGGGTGTAGCAATGAGATGGAAAAATATTTGGCTGAAAATTGTGAGAGTAGAAGGGATGGGAAATTTGAGATTTTGAGGTGGTGGAAAGCCAATTCAGATAGGTACCCAGTGCTGTCCAAAATGGCTAGGGATGTGCTGGCTGTACCTGTTTCTACGGTTGCTTCAGAATCGGCTTTTAGTACCGGAGGGCGCATACTTGATCCATTTCGAAGTTCACTCTCCCCTCTCATGGTTCAAAATCTTATTTGTGCTCAAAACTGGTTGCAAGCCCATGTCCCAATTTCTTTTCGCAAGTCAAAGGACGAGATGGAGGCCTTGGAGGATGAATTTCATGAATTGGGTAATATGTTTAACTTCCAATCATCTTGTTTACTAAGTGTTATTAAATGTGTTATATACTTGAGCAAAATTTAATCTATTGTCTCAATTTTTTCTTTTCTAGTTTTAAATCAAGCAACAACAGCAGCAAGTTCTAGTTCCTGTTCAAACAAAGGTGGTACTCGTACCACAGTCAATATTGATGAATGATCACTGATTGGGTATGTTTCTGCCTTTATAATTTTTGTTCATATTGGTGTCCCTTTTGGTTATTCTGTTGCTGTTATTCTGTCTTTATATAGTATTGATAAATATTTTTCCCCTTGAATTGTAGGAGGATGGAAGGTCGCCTTTTGTATGGGAGGCAGTTTTTTTGAATATATTTTGAAGCTTTTTTGGACAGATGTGTAGCTTTTCTAATTATAATTATACATGAACTCTTGTCTTGCTTAGAGGAAGGAAAGCTTAGCATCTGTGTAGGCTTTCCTCTCTATAAGTTATGGACATGTTAACTATAGAAAATAGAATAGTTCTTTACTGCCTTAGGAAAGCTATTTTTTGGAAATACTTAATAGTATTTCATAGTTGTAACTTATTATATATACTGCTGGGAACTGCCTACTGCTTTGGTAGTTTATTGCCTTGTGCAATAATTGCCTTTTCTGCTGCCTCTATGGCTTTATATATCAAATTATGAAGATGATGTATTTTTAGTAGTGCTTGTAGTCTATGTGGTTCTGGAAATTTATTTGATGTGTGGAATGGTTGGTAGGTACTAGGTATGTTTTCACCTTGACAAATTGATGAATGTGGAAACAAAATGGTACTGCCTAGGCCTTAAGGCTTAGGCAATTTGGAAAATATTTGTTATAAATTTATAATGTGTGGATGATGAAAAAGGTGGTAACAAAAATGGTAATTGTGTTTTATTGATGAATGTGGAAACAAAATGGTACTGCCCAGGCCTCAAGGCTTAGGCAATTTGAAAAATATTTTGTTATAATGTGTGGATGATGAACAGGTGGTAACAAAATGATAGTTGTGTATTTGTGTTTTTATTTATTTGATTAATGCCTAGGTTTTACATTCTATTGATATTTAACAGGTATTCAGATTTTACTTTGAATTCATACTCAATGAAGGCCCATTTTACATACTTTGAATTCATAATGTATTGATATTTTACATTCTGGGAAGTATGAATTTGGAGTTTTGGACAAATTATAGTAGAGATGAAGGCCCATTTTAAAAGAAATTTAGTAAAAAACAGGCCCAATCTGATATGTTAAGATTCAAAAACTGGAAAAGTCCAATAATTTCGGCCAAAAGGCCCAAAAAAATTAAATTCAATAAAATTTACAGGAAAGGCCCAATAAGAGGTCCAACCCGTTCAAACCGATGATCCGACCCGTTCAAACCGATGATCCGACCCGGCAGGTTTAACCCATTTTTTAATTGATTGCGGGTCTTTTTTTCAGTGACCTGATCCAATCGGGTCGAGTGCGGGTTAGGCCCAAACCCGGGCTGACTCGACCCGTGGACAGCCCTACCAACAGGGTCACTAGATAATGATAGGTTTTTTTTTTTTTTTTATTATGATTCTTGCAAACATAAGTAGGCTATGCCAATTTTTTCATATGTTTTTAAAAATAAAAAAAAATTTAATTAATGATTCCCACGTAATGTAACTTTAATTTAAAACTTAACAGTAACTACATAAAGTTAATTTTTGAAAAAGAGTTCTTTATTTCATTCGGAAAATGTAATTATCAATATTTAAGGGAACTTTTAGCAGTTAAAAAAATTATATATAATGGTGAAAATGTATATAACTAATTAATAAACACTGTTATATGATATCTTTAAATATTATGTTTTTAAAATACACACATGATAATTCAAAGTATCGGCAGATTTACAAAATAATAATATCTACTATCAATTCTTGTAAATTTAACTCAATTCTTCAAAAAAAAAAAAAAAAACCCTCAATAATTAAATTCTTAGCAATGAGGCACAATATATCCTTTTCTTATTCGAGTTTGAAGAAATGGCTGGCAAGGTATTTAAATTACTGCAAGCAAATAATAATAATAATTATGGGACTTTCATCTGCCTTGTACTACTATTAGAAACACTGCACGCATTAAAATAAGTCTTCCACTTGCCCTACGTGCAGGTGAGTTACCCTTACTATATATGGCTAGCATTGCCCTAAGGCTCTGTTAAAAACTCAACCTAATTAAAGGTCATTTAAAGAACAAAATCTTATTTAATTTACACTTGAAATTAAGTCAGTTCATCATGTGGTAAAGAAGAGAGTCTCTACAAGAAAAACAAAACAAGTTTTTCTTTTTGTAGTTTCATATATATATATATATACCTGCAGGGTGCAGACCAATTTTTTGTGACCCACTTTCCCTATATATGTGTATGGAAAAAAAGAGGATTAGATTAGAGGCCAACTTACTGTATGTTTATTGTTGTGCTCACTAAAATTGCAAAAAAAGGTCCATTGATGTATCATGTATGTGGTCCAATTTGATCCTATGCTTTATGGGTTGGACAGAACCTCCTGCCACTATATATATCTTCTTTGTTGTATCTGACGCAATTGATAATCAAAAATAGTGATGATAGAGAAGATTAATAATACAGGTGTAAAAGAGATAATATATCTTTGTAATTGCATTAAAACAATGATAGTGTATATGGGAAAATCAGTCTCCAAGCGCTCATAAATATGGCAATACCCAACTCATAAAAGCACAAAGATAAAGGCTATACAAATTGTACAGTCAAACTATATGGGATAACAATAATTAAATAATTATAGAATTCATAAGTTCAAACCCTATTTCCACCGTACTTCACATTTAGAAAATTCATACTTGTTGGACTAAAAAAGAAAATTCATACTTGTTAAGTCTCATTTATTTATTTATTTTTTTTTTTTTTTGTGGACAATTGGTAATTTATCAATTATATAATTGTACATGATCGACGGGTTAAATCTTATACTTCTCTTAAAATAAAATAAAAAATCTCATACCTACATCTTAATTATGTGCTCAATGCTCATCCTGACATTATCATCAAAACCATAATCTATTTAATGTTGCTTGTTATATTTCCGTAGTAGCCGTATATGACCAAACTATACAATACGCATGGCTTCAATGTAAGAATAGTTGTGCCAACTTCCTTTAATTCACCACTTGCAACTCTAACCCTAATTAATAAACGAGCTAAACCATCACCCTCACTTAATTGTTTGAACATTAATAAGACCAATTTCAACTAAAAAATGTACTTTCCGTTTTGAATCCTGAAATCTTAGGAATATTCTTACTAATCTCACTAGTAAGTTTTTTGTTTTATTTATGTATTTTTGAGAATCAAGTTCAGCTTTGTAACGATTCAAGTACAATGTAATTATAATGTCTAGAAAATTAGGGGATCAAAACTAGTGCCCCTATAATAACAATGGGTTGTATTTAGATTTTAGATTTCAGGATTTGAGATCAATTAATTTGAAGAAAATTTTAGTGTAAATGATTTTATATAAATTTAGCAACATGTGATAATTTGAGCTTTAGAGATTTTAAAGAAACAAAAAATATTTGTGATATTATATTTGTCATACATCTAATAATTTGAAATTGACATATTAAAAATACTCAAAACCTACCCAAAAATTTCACTAATAATAAAAATATATATCATTTAATACTTTATTCAAGTCAATTTAAATTTGAATTATTCTTTTTAAATACTTTATATATCTAAAGAGTAATGCTACAGAGCCATAAACTATTTTACATCTCCACGCATTCTTGGCATAATTGTTACTTCACAAGTATAAATGTTTATGGAGTGTGGAGGACAATGGCCAGAGTTTAAATCTCTAAAAAGGAGTTTCACACATATTTACATTTAAATTAAGCTAAAGTAGAATTTTTATCTTATATATAAAAAATAAAAAATTAATAAAAAAACATTTTTACAAATTGTTGCTATGTCAAATTTTTAATGGTTTTCATCTGAGCTCACCACTAATATCGTTTTTTCACTTATCAATAATTACTTACTACATCAACAATTTATAATAACAAAAAAAATGTAAAATAATTTGTAACTCTAATATTTTTCATATGTGAAGACTCAAAATCTTGGCATAGAACAAAAAGTTCGGAAAATTATACAATATTCTAGGAGTATAATAACTACTGTTGTAGTACTCTTTCCTCTCATATAAATTGTAAACCCTACCATGAATTTAAATAATGAGATCACCATTAATGTTAGGAAATAAAGTATGATATTATACTTTGAAATATTTTATAATTACCTGAAAAGTTTGGAATTGGGTTAAAGACTTGTTTATAGTTAATTTGGCCAGAAGCAGTGATCTGTGAATAATACATTCGGATAAACAAATCCTTTCATCCCTTGATTTTCTTTGCATTTTCTTTGTCCTTTCTAGCTAGGACAGACAACACAGTTCTATTGATATGAATGCAATTAGAATTTGTTATAAATTCCTTGATGGATCTTTGTAAAATACACCAAACAAGTTAGCCTTATAATTTACTCTTTGCCTTTTTACTTTCTTGTGTAGTAAATGGGAAACTATTGAGATCAATTAGCAATAGCTTCTTCTTTTTTTTCTTGCCTGCAAGGCATAAATGATGATAACAAAATGTAGAGGAGAAGTCAAACTCAAACTCTCTTCTAGGAAAGAATCGGATAATATGAATGATATAAGCTACAATATAAAAGGGAAAGATTCTATTCTTTAAGGCACAAACATGTCATCACGTGAAGAAGAAAAAATACCTGTTAAATTAAAGGATACGATGTATCTTTCTTTCTTCTTTCTTTTTTTTTCTTTTTTTTTTTTTTTGGTTGGCTAAATGATAAAAGGTATGCGATAGTCAGCATTCGTACAAATTAATCAGAAATTCAAGAAGCATATGATGAGAGAGCTTGAAAAAACGAATTCCATACTAGGCATATATATATAAACACAAAACACTAAACAGATTAGCACAGTGGCAAAATTAATTGAAGAAACTAATGGCTCTCATCAGATATACTAATTATCTTTATAAACTCTCCATAAATGCAAAGTACAAGGCCATCACAGGGTGGCTAAGAAAGAATATTGAAAGCCAAAATCGAAAAAAGCTAGCACGTGTACGAGGCTTTAAGCATGCTTACTGATTAACTTCACGTTAATATACGTTGAAGTACATATTTACAGGCAAAAAGTTATATAAGTAATTAGTAGTAACATACAGTGATTAGCAAAAAAACAAACTTAGTAACATTTACCGAGAATGTTCGAGGAAAATATCATTATTTCACGTAGAATAGGGGTGGGGTGGTCAGTGGTGCCACCGTTCCTCTCCTTAAAGCTAAAGGCTATAGGTATCAGAGGCCTATTGGGGACCTATATCCCTCTCTTTCATCATTTATTCAGATGATAGGGCATGCACTCCCTTTAATACTAGGGTCATTTATCTTAAGAGTAAATTTATATATAATTTTTTTTTTTTTTTTGTTGGGATTATATACAGGCTACTGTTGTGTACAGTATATATATGTAGATAAAGCCAGAGTGTTAATAATCTAGGACCACAGCCCAAACCCAAGACTCTAGCACAACCAGACACACGATCCCAGTTGGCTAAATATCCTACTGCTTCATAATTCTTGATTTCTTGTGCTGGCTTTTTGTCACCTTCTCTCTCTCTCTCTCTCTCTCTCTCTCTCTTACAGAAATCAATGCCACATGATTTCCCTTGGTTACCATGCATGTCACTGTGTTGTAATAATTCTATTTTTTTAACAGATATATTCTATTATTTTGTGTACTTTATGCTATATACATCAAGCTTCACTTCAGAATTATGCTCTCTAGTAAGATAAAATAGAAAGAAATAAGATTTAAAGCTTAATAAGCTTGTTCTTAACTTCTTAAATCAACTATCAAGTGGTTAAGTTTGGTTGTAACTTGTAAAGGACACATGTTCCTCATTTGGGGTTGCCACACCAATTTCCAGGTTTGGTCGATGGTGTAATTGCATGCCATGCCATTAAAATAAATACAGCCCTAGCTAAAAGATGGTAGTCTTTCTTTAGATTAAAAAAATTCTTTTTTGTTTTTTTATTCCCTTTTAAACATTATTAAAGAAGCATCATAGGTGATTTTTTTTTTTTTTTTTTTTTCTGAAAAAGAAGCATCATAGCTGATTTTTTTTTTCTTTTATAAAGAAATAGAGATGAATCGCAACTACTATAAAGCTAGCTAATATATATATATATATATATATATATCCCTTTCATGATGATGATATATAGGCAACAATCTAGGACTTGGTGGCTAGCTATGTTGCCAGTTAAGATGATATGAACTAATAAATTGCAAAAATGAGAGAGTATATTGGAATACTGGGTCCATATGTAAGGCAAGAAGGAAGCAAGAGAATCAACCAAATAGCTGAAAGG
Source organism: Quercus lobata (assembly GCF_001633185.2). Classification (NCBI taxonomy): domain Eukaryota; kingdom Viridiplantae; phylum Streptophyta; class Magnoliopsida; order Fagales; family Fagaceae; genus Quercus; species Quercus lobata. The sequence goes on along the minus strand of NC_044911.1, from coordinate 47,966,782 downwards.
GAACTAGGTTCAATGGGGGCGTCATTACCAAAATAATTCCTTTATGAAATGTCTAGCTAGCAAGGGCTACAGTGGGGGCTACAATTACTATTATTCAGAGCCACCATTCCTTCCATCTCTCTCTCCCATCTCCCTCTACAAAAGTGAACCCCACACTAATAGTCTAACGTCTGCCCCCACACTGACACTGTGCACTGAGAAACCGTTGTGCCTCTCTGGCTGTTAAGTCGCTTTCCTCTTCATTAAATCACACCCTACACCTATAGCTACCTCCCTTATTCATGTTTAATGGTACTCTATGAAACTTTAATTTTCTTGCTTTTCTAGCTTTTCACTGCAAAATATATATATATATATATATATATATGTGTGTGTGTGTGTACACAGTTGTTTTTACTATATCATATGCCAACCTGTATTCCCAATACGGCCTTGCCTAGACTTTCTTTCTTTAGACTTGCATGCTTTCCATATTTACAGTTTTTCTGAAAAGTCTTTTATATCAAACTTTTTTTTTGGGGGTGTAAAGCTTATCTTGTAAATATTCTAAAATCGTAATCAAGGGCTTGTAGTTTAACTACTATTTTTTAGCGTTTTTAATGAATACAAACCTTTCAAGAAAATGATGTTCAAAACTAGTGGTGTCACAGCAGCTTATCTGTTGTGAGCGTGTCTGATTACATCAGATTTATTTATAAACTCAACTCAACTATATACTAATACTGTTATAGTGTACTTTATAGTTAATACACAAACAGACTCAGCAGTGCATGTAATTGGTAAAAATAAATTTCTCTTGACATGAGATAGAATAAGATGAACTGTATATAACCGACGATTTTCAACCAAACATGGAGAAAAACCCTACCTCTAATGTTTGAGTGTTACAAATTAATCGACGGAACAACTAAGCAACTTCAAAGTGTCTATGAAAATGTGGCTATGCCTGGAGTAAAAAACAAAACCGACCACAGGCAGAGACGGCAGAGAAATTAGATAAGTGCCTCAAGTCTATCGTATATAATTAATATTCAATCCTAGCCTTAAAGTCATAGTCTCTTTCTCTCACTTTCACTCCGTACACAAGAGAAACGTAACAATGGATTATTCATTATTCATACCCCCCATTATATAGCTGACAGCTCAAGTTGGATATGAGCTCAAGTTGGGTATGAACAATCTATATCAGGCTACAACTTACAAACCATACGTTTGGGTTAGATTCAAGAAAAACTGAAGTACAGCTGTACTCTGATAAATCTTTCTCATAATCTCAGCTAGCTCTGAAATCAATTGCATTATATAATTTGAAAAAAGAAATTGATGAATGGAGCTCATGATTAAGTAAAATTTTATTGCCAGATAAATTTAAGAATTTTTACAAATATCATCCTTAGATTTGATGTGAATGTCCATTTGGTCCTTGAAATAAATTGTATCTTATATTAGGCTTTTTTGTTCTTGTTAAAATTAACATTTTTAACCACAATATGTGTACATGATAATAATAATAATATTTTAAAATTATTGACAATATGAAAAATACTATGTATACATCATGAAATTAGATGCATTAATTTTCAATGGAAAATATTAGTAAAAGGTTTAATTTTTCGTCAAAAAAAAAAAAAGTGCGCAGAAGTTAAATTTTCAAATGATAAGTTTAAGGAAAAAATTGATAGAGACAGTCAATTCTAAGGATGATTAAAAAAAATAAAAAGAAACCCATAAAATTTTCCTCCAAACTATTTCTTTAGAAACATTTACAAATTGTACATTAATGTAGGGTTTGGTTCAAAATAATTTAGGGTCTGTTTAGATACTTCTTATTACTGAAAATTGAAAACTGAAAATACTGTAGCAAAATAATTTTTAAATGTGTGAATAGTACTGTGAGACCCAGTTTTAACTTAAAATTTGCTGAATTCCGTATTTTTGGGTCTCGTAAATAGTGCACGAGACTCACAGAAAAATGTCAAATGCACTAAACTTTCAGTTTTCAGCAACATCCAAATTCACACTTAATAAGCTCTCAAAAATCTAGATTTCTAAAAATATGATACCTAATAATATCATGAAATCTCTAGAATGAAATTATATTATCATTTGATTAGGTTTGGAGTTTAATAAGATTTCCAAGAATATGCTTAGTTATGCAATTATATTATAGAATTTTTTTGTTAAATATTGTTATGCAAGATAACTGAAAACCTCGTTCTTCCTCTCTTTTGTATGCATGTGCATGTGTGTTTGTGTTTGTTTCTTATACACACACACAAATATATGCATACACTTAAAAAATAGTAATAATATGTCCAAATTGAATAAAATTGGAAAAGATAAGCAAAAATATATGTTTATTTGCTAAAACTTGGGTTGCATTCTATTTTAGATCCTAATTATTTTTATTTTTTTAAAGTCATTGAACAATTAAGCATACCAAGTTAGTCATTAATTGGATAGTTAGAGGAGGAAGGATTTCAATCCTAGATGTCTCAATTAAAAATACCAATTAATTGAGTTACAAGGATCTTAGCACATCTTTATTATATACTACCTCCGTCCCAGTTTGTTTATCCTCTATTCCATTTGGAGATATCCCAAAATATTATCATGTTTCTAAAAATAAAAATTATTAGTTTACTAATGTTCCTATTATACCCCTACTTTATTTTCAAAACTATTTGAAAAGAAAACTAACTAATATTTAAAATAAATAAAAAATCAATTTAATTGGGGCACTTTTTAGTTGCCTTATTAAGAATAACTCTTTTTTAAAAAGCTGATAAATTTATTTAAGAGTAGTTTTGTAAACTTATACATTTTTACAAGGCAGGCAAGACAATAAATTATATTCCCTTAAAAAATTTGACTTTTCAAACAGGACAAACAAATTGAGATGGATGGAGTCTATATAAATATATAAATATATATATATATATATCTATATATTATACAAGATAGAATTCTACTTTAGTCTAATCTAAGTGTATATGTGTGTGAATCTCACTCCTGAATACTTGAACCTCAACCCTTGTCCCGCCACACTTCACAAGTACTTATATTTATGGAGTTACCATTGCACCAAGGATGCGCGATGGTCATCTTTATTATATGTAACTATGATTAAATGTATATTATATAAGATAGAATTCTATTCTAACCTAATCTAATAGAATTTTATTCTAACATAATCTAAGTGTATATGTATATGAATCTCACTTCTGAATACTTGAACTTCAGCTCTTGTCCCTCCACACTCCACAAATACTTATACTTATGGAGTGACCATCCCACTAAGGATGCGCAATGGTCATCTTTATTATATGTAACTATGATTAAATGTTACAATGAACCCAACATATGGTGTGTAAAAAATTAAATACATAGGTTTAGCATATAAACCTAAATTGTAACTAATTCAAATATTACAAAACCACAATAGCCCTTTAATTTTAAAAAACCTGTTTGGTTTATGTATTTATGATAAAATATATTGACATTTAATATCCTACTATATTTTAATAAAATTAAGCGTAGTTTATTTTAATAACTTTTTTTCAAAAAAAAAAAAAAATTTCTATTAGAGTTAATACTGAATAATATTGGCTTTTGGAGGGAATGATGCATTTATTATGTTTATCGTAAGAGACAAACAGTCCTTTTTTCTTTATCAAACATTGGAGAAAGTGTGGGTTTCTTTTTTATTATTATTATTATTATTATTATTCCTTTCTTTTTTATTTTCACGCCAGAGTAGCTTTTTGCCTGCTCAACCAATCGTTTCGAAAATGGTATGGACTATGGAGCATCGAGTGTTTATTTTACCAAAATGATTAATGTGTAGTTTGGTCCCTGTCACATACAGATATAGTATCCTACTTAGTACTTATATGGCCAACACAAATCAACCAATCCCCTTCAAGCTAGCTTTCTTCTACATCAAGTACAAGGTCTTATTTCCTTGTGGTTGAAACTTGAAATAGTATCCTTCTTTTTTTTTTCTTTTCTGTTTTGGTCTTTTATTTACCATACATTGCGTGTCTTAAAGGCTTATAGTTTATTGACAAAGGCCCATATGACTTCCCACAAGTATGTCAATCATGGTGTATGAAAAAGTTATAATTAACAGAATAATTAATTAATTAATTGGAGTAATATTCATACATAATGCATGATAGTATACATAACATTAGAAAATGCCCCTCTAGCTAGCTAAGTACCCCTACTATCTTCTTTCATTGTATATTTGTATTGATAAATAATGCTAATTAGACGAAATGATCCAGCACTATTATGTGAAATGGTGGTGGTCCGTGGGACAAGCAAATTGGTGTATAGCATAGCTTGGATCCACCAAAGGAAAAGAAATCCCAGAAAGGAGGGAAAAAGAGAAAGGAAAAGGTATTGCATTATTAAGGTAAGAGAACTTGAAGCAAGAAAAGAAATATCACTTTGTCATGATTGTTTTAGCTTAAAATCTAAGTTTATATATATATATATATATATGATCAACTTATATATACTAGAACTTTTTAAAGTGTTATTATTTCAAAGATAAGCAAATGAAAAGTAAATTTGGAGGTCTCCTTTTTGCATTAGAACATCAATTTGTTCATTATGTTTTCCTCTATCTATGCTGACAAGGTACTATTAATGTAGGGTAAGCTAGGTAACCGAAAGCAAAACACAATGTACTTACTAATTAAATAGACCACCGACCACCTGATAATCGACCTTTATTTCAATTCTGTGTAATCAAAGCATGATCCACATGCACTTTGAAATGTGGGTGTGGGAGGAATGGCTGGGACAATTGATTCACAATTGGCTAATGAGTTCAACGACTTAATTGCATTGACATGGGCATGTGTTCACATATAAAAGACTCTTAACATGCATGTTTTGAAGTCATAATCTCACCCTTTTTTATTGTGGGAGGAAAATAAAAGTCAGGCTATCTTTTACTTTTAAGTTTTCTTTGAAAATGTCAGTGGAAATTCCAGACTGACTAAAAGGGCCCAAAGCATCACACTTTACAGGCCTAATGAACCAACTTCTTCGAAGAAACTTGTACTGATCAAGAATGGGTGAAACTATGAGCTTTTAAACCCATCAAAATCGAACTAAGACCATCAAGGGCAAAGGTGTATATGCAATATGCTAGAGGGCTTTATTAGTTTCCTTTTATCACTACACAATTAAGCATGTTAGTCCAATTATCTATCAAACACCGGTAACTTGTTCAGGGTTCAGACAAGTCAGGAGCCCACTCAGCCCTGCAAAAGGCTTTGGCCCGTAGCAAATCCTTGCTTATAACAAAAACGCAGGGCCGGTCCAAAAAAGAAGAACATACGGGACCAGACAGTCAGTCTGCCATAGGCCCTAACATAAAAAGTATGACCCGACTCACAGTGAAAAAGCGTACACTGGGCTTTACCACACAGATTTTTCCCACCCAAGTGGTTTGGTTGGTCCTGTACTCTCTCTCTCTCTCTCTCTCTCTCTCTCTCTCATTGATTAAGTAAAATGTTTCTTCTGTTTTTTTAGACGAATTAAAATGTTATACTCCTATCATATACTAACAACGTTCTCAAATCTGACCTTCACTTGAGATAGCTTAGAGGGAAAATGTCATATCCCTAAACTTGAAGTTTAGACCAATTTTTTTAATAATATAATTGTTTATATATTTTTATTTTTATCAATTAATATTTTTTAGATTAATTTTACTTCTAATCTTGCCTTTTAATCTTACTCCATGAACTAAAATCTTGAGTGATGACTTTGTCACCACTAGGTTTCCCACCTCCTGTTATATTTTTCACTTTCTCTGTGGCATTTAAGGGTGTCCACTGGTCGGGCCGGGTCGAGTTTGTGCCTGACCCGTACTTGACCCAAATTTTTCTAGTGGGTGAAAAACAAAACCAAAACCGACCCGTAATAGTGGTCAGATCGTTCGGTTCAAGTCCGTCTGGTTTTGGGTTTGTGCAGGTTGGTTTCGGGTTTTGCCAAATCGACCAAGATCTGGCCGATATTTGGTCGAATCTAGACTAGATCTCACCGAATCTGGTGGATTTCAAGCAGCTCTTCGTCAAAAAAGCAAAAATATCGTCAATATTTGTAAATTTTTGTATGAAAACCTTTGAATGTCACCAGATTTTGTTGATTTTATGGTCGGGTTGAGTGGCTCGGGTTTTTGGGGAGGAAACCCGCCAACCGACCTGAGGGTATCGAGTTCTGTGGATGGAAGCCCGCTAATCGACCCAAGGGTATCGGGTTCTGTGGATGGCAACCCGCCACCGACCGTCAGATTGGTTGGTTCGGGTGGTGACAATTCTATTTGGGCGGCTCCAGCGGGTTGATCAAGTCTAGGGGACCCGTGGACACCACTACTGGCATTCTATGGGGAAGTGTATTGGTGAGATTAGACAAATTGCCCAAATCAATGTTTGTGGCCATGATTGAATTTTTTTTTTTTTTAAGAATAAAGAAACAATATTTATTTGGAGTTGTAATTTGTAAAAGGGAAAATAGAGTGAGAACTCGGTAGGGTATATTTTAAAAAATAGTAAGCTAATTTTTTTTTTTTTTTAAAAGAGTATCTTTTAAAAACCCAATTTAGGTTAAAAAAAAATAAATGGTCTTTGAGAAACTCTAAAGATACACCCAAATTTATAATCAAATCCACAACATGTTCAAGTGTCACATTATGATTGTGCACTTAAACAAGCACTAGTAGTGATCTCATGTGTAAGTGTTGTTATTCAAACACAAGTTGACATGGGGACGAACCTAGGATTTCCAGTTAAGGGAGGCTAAAGTATAAGTAAAAAAAAAAAATCATGAAATTTCACATAAGTATCTATTTAGTATTAACAAACAATCAACAAAGAAAAATACATTATACTGCAATTATCTACTAATAAAGGCAAAAACACAAAAATTTCATTGTTTCTTACAACATTAAAGCATTTGCATCAACTCATGTAAAAGTTTCTATCTATTTTAGCATAATAACTTACTTATTAAAAAAAAATTATATATTCACAATTATTTATTTTACACTACATTTCATCATAATACTATTTCCTTGTTAATTTTTTATTATTATCTCAAATCATCTTTCTCTTCCTTAACCAAAAACTATTGTCCTCAATCTAAATAATTCCTAAAACATTCATTTGTATAGCAACAATAATTGTGTAAATTTTCCCAATCAACCCAAAATACACCCACATTAGTCTATGTATCATTGTACAAAATACATTCGTGCTACAGTAATTGTGTAAATTTGCAAAAAATACATTTGTGCTACAGTAATTGTGTAAATTTGCATAATTACTATAGCACATATGTATTGTTGCACAATAATACATAAACTGATGTGAGTGTATTTTGGAATTGATTGGACAAATTTGGGGTCTTATATTATTTTACAACTAATGCAAATGCTATTAGCCTATTACAATAAAGTCAATGTAAATTGTAAAGGAGGGGGCCCAAAAGTTTTGAAAGTGGGGGCCTAAATATAAAATTGTAAAAGATATACCTAATATATATATATATATATACTTTTTTTTATTTCTTAAGAACTAGGGGGGCCCGAACCTCACCTAGTTTTGTCCCTGTTGAAACCTATATATGTTGTGAAATTAGATATGGTTTTAGCCTTTTCAGGTATGTCTGTAAGCTAACTAATGGCTCGGGGGATAGAAAAGTCGAGAAATAAAAAATATTTTAATTTTTCCTAAGTGTGTTTGGTTGGGGTAGAAAAGTGAAAAAATAAAAAACTCTTTTATTTAGTTGAGAAAAAAATTAAGAAGATGAAAAAGATAATTTATATCAATTTACTTTTATGAGCTTTATTACATAATATATAAAAAATAATTTATTTATATTCATTAAATAATAAAAATATTACTCAATCCCATTCCTTATTATGGTAGTCTAAGGCTAGTTAGTTAAAATAAACAAAAACAAAAAACGTCTAGGTAGGAAGTAAGAACCCTGGTTAGTTGAGTAACTATTCCACTCAACTAAAAAGATAAAAGCAAGAGTTTATTTGATGTCACTCTTTTTTTTCACTAGGGAAAGGAAAACCAAGCCCTCTGGGCCTATTCTTTCTTTTCTTTTTTTACCTAGCGATGCTAAGCTCACCTCTAAAGTCAAGTCCTCCGGGCCTATTTTCGTAACAGGTTGGGGCCCATGCCCATTTCAAATCGCCCCCACCACCCTAGATTTGTGCTCTGTAGGCCGAGATGTACGGCCCCTTCTGTGCATTCTCTTAGTCAATAAATGAGCATTTAATCTTTTTTTTTTTTAATTTATATCAAGTTGGAGTTATCACTAACCCAAGAGGATTTTGAGTCTTTGACAGTTTTATTTGATGTCTTGGAACAAGAACAATGACAACAATTATATATGCCAATTCTTATAAAAAAAAAAAAGTTATATATGCCAATACTTGCACTTAAGTGAAATTTGGTTTACAATAATAGTGTGTTTGGATTGCAAAATTTGGACACGTGGATTTGAATTTTGGTTATTAAATTCAAAATACATTGTCTGTATAGTTTAAATCATATCATTTCAAATCCTCATATATATGAAAAAAATTAAAATTTACAGATTTAGAATTAAGGAATTTTAAGTCCACTACTTTATAATAAATCTAAATTCAAGTATCCAAATGCAACTTAAGATCATTTGTTTGGTAAGTTGGTTACTCATAATCTTTGAATTTTTATTATTCACATGCAACATGCATGTAGCAACAAACCCCTTTTAGAGTGAGAATATTGTGAGCTTAATTTCACCAATTTTTCATTGTATTTGTATGCAATATCATAATGTAATGATGATGATGATTTGAAGTTTCTGTCCGTATATCAATCATGCAAATGTTCACATGTTACGGACCCCCTTTTTTTCTGTTTTTAAGCCCCCACACCGTTGTCCTCCTTTTGTTTCTTGTAGTTGTAGATATTAATAGGGGCACAAAACACAATGTCAATGTATTGCTACATGGATAATGGGTTTCATAATTGCATTATACAACTTCTTCTAGCATTTAATTAAACTAGTTAATTAATCCAAGTTTTTCCTTTTTTTCTTTTTTCCTAGGCAATAATGTCCACCATGAAGATTCAGGACCTAGAGAATACCTTGATATTAACATGTTGAGGAACAATGAAGATTGACATCTGATTTTCCGGTTTCCTTTGACTTGCAAAATCAACTAAGCATCCTCTTTGTTTCTCAAAAAAAAAAAAAAAAAAAAAAACTAAGCATCCTCTTTTCATTTTTTTTGTCAAAAAAGCTTTGGCTATGGTTTAAGTCTTTTTGGTTGACCCAATTTCAACTTGAGGACCACGTCTATAAAAGCTTTTTCTAGTGATTCGAATATTAGTACATCCTTGCAAGTAGCTACAATATGGCATATATACATTATTAATAGGAACAAAGGTCCTTTTTTTTTTTGGTAAAAGGGGAAGTTGCTAGGAACAATTTATTGAATTCACTCATTTGACTTTGGTAGCAACAAAGAAGGCATATTAGACTCAAACAACTTTTTTTTTCCCCCTCTCAATTGACCCAACTTGATCTAGGAGTCATTCTGTGAATCTTCTTAGAAGTCTCTTTAATAAAGTAGGAAAGTGTTAAGAATTTTATTTTTTATTTTTTTTATTTTTTTTGAGAATGAGTTAAGATTTTTTTAGTTGAATCAAAATTAAGATTTAAGACTCTTTAGCACCAAAGTTAAAGTCGGTGCAAAAAAAAAAAGTAAAAAAAAAAAATCTTTGTCATTCTTTTTATTATTATTTTTTCTTGTTAACAAATGCTTAAAACCACATTTTAAAGAATATTAAATATTCAATTATGTATGTTGCTTTTTTTTTTTCTAGAAAAATATACACTTGTCAATAACTCTCTAGCTGCATGTAGAAATTCAAAGCGGTTAATTTTTCATTTCAAATATTTTTTTTTTTATATTTTGACTCTATTTTTTTAATGATGAATATTTTTGAAAAATAGTAAAATTTTCTTAGTAAGTATTAAACGTTCCGTTACCCTTGTCTTTTAGATTAAAAAAAAAAAAAAAAACTAACGCAAGTGTCCAAAAGTCTTAAACCACTTCTTTTCTTAATCAATTCTCGAAGCACCTTGTTAAAAACCTTTTTAAGAAGTTATGCCATTATAAATTATTAAAATGCTAGAGCCCATTATATTCCAAAGCTACTTCCTCCTTTTCCCCAAATCCCCTCCCAAAATAAAAGTTGCCTGAACTGTTAGCCCCTTAAAATATACTCTATATATATATATATATATATATATATTAAAAAAAAAAAGATTTCCCCCTTTTTCCAACTCCGCACCTCCAATAAAAGTTGCCTCAACTCTAAGCCCCAATAATTGATATCAAACGTGTAGATTAAAAAATATTATTATTATTTAGAGAATATTATTTGTAAGCCAATTACAGTTTTGTTATCCAAAGTTTCAAAAAATTATAAACAAAGTTTAATTTTTTATTGTAAAATAATCGAACCATCTAGAATAATTTTTTAGGAGTTACATCATGAATATATCATATGGCTCATTAATTATTAAAACCTTTTTTTTTTAGATCAAACTCCATTACAAAAGTTTGGAATAATTATTTAGGGACTACATCATGTGTTGATCATAGAATTCATTAATTATTGAGACAATTTGTTATGGATCAAATTCCATTACAAAAGTTTGGAATAATTTAAAATATTAGTTCAATTATATGAAAAATGTGAAATGAACATAAAATATTTGTGGTCTCTACATTATGACTTTGTGAAACTAACAAATGGCCTAACGTGTCGTGCAAACATTTACAACGCCGTGCACAAAAGTGCTTATTATTAACCATTGTCATTGCCTCATTGGTATAGTAACAATAAGATAGGATTAGCTAAAGAGTTTCATGGCTTAGTGATATAATTTGGTCTCTCCTATGAGAAAATTTTGGATATAAATCTCCTCTTCCCCGCTTTTTTTTTTTTTTGGGGGGGGAGGGGAAGGGGAACCTTGCAGTTTTGTCCTCGTGTCAGACACTAGGAAATTATGAAGCATTGATATGTTAAGTTTTCTTTGGCATAGTGATGAAAGTGTGTGTGTATACACACTAGTGTGGATAAAAATAATATTGACTCATTTTTAAAACATTAATAAGTACATTAGAACCATAAAGTCTGAATAATTTTATTAATTTATGGAAGAACTTGAAAATTTGATGCATAATTCAAAAATCAAAATCATAGTTTGACCGATTAGGGGTTAAGAATTTTAAATCATATATATATATATGAGATTAAATTCTATAAAAGAGTAGATATTTTCTTTTTTGTAAATTTATAATATTTTAACTAAAGTTGGTTCTTTAAAAAAATAAAGACATACTAACAAGTATCACTATTTAGAGTACAGCGTATTTTTCTTTTGAAACAAAAAAGAAAAGAAAAAAAAGAAAAAGAACACAAAGTATCAACTATGGTCTTTAATTACTTCTCAAAAAAAAAAAAAACTATCGTCTTAAATTTATGATGTGTGCTTCCAAAACAAATTTATGATGTGAAGTAGCTGCAGGACAAAGGTCGTGTTGGCTGTTTCGCGCATTTATAGAAGCGTAATTAATGCCATAATTATTGCTCCATTGTTCATAGCCCACATGTAAGAAAAAGAAAAAAAAGAAAAAAGAAAAAAAAGAAAGAATTATCAAAAAAAAGAAAAAAAAAAGAAAAGAAAGAAAGAAGCATTTTACTATCAATAATACTAATAGCAAACTCATGCTATGTACAAAAATCTACTTGTTTGTATAGTAAACTAAAATAATTATATAAAATTTAAAATTGATTATAAAACTATACCATTTTATGAATTTTTTCTGTTTCACTTCAATTTTTGTTACGATTTGATAAAAAATTCATTGTTTGAACGTGCAATATCTCGTAAAAAATCTAACAATTGGTTTCAGATATTAGAATTTTCAAAAGGCCAAAAAATATTAAATAATCAAAAGATGCATTGTCTAGAAATTTTTGAAAAAAAATATATATATATATTGTGGGGCCCAAATGATTTATGGGCCAGGCCCATCTATCAGGGGAAAATCCAAAGGCCCAAGCCGAGGAGGGTTATGGCCCAAACTCGACAAGATAGCCTATGGATACCGCCGAGGGCAGTTCAGTCCTCGGCAAACCCAAAGTCCCCCCAGAAAGAGGGGTAAAAACGGTATAGGACTGAAACTTGGAAGAAAGATCTAAAATATCTAAAATATCCAGGGAAAGCTACCCTTACTGCCATTTAATACTCTTAACCTGACATAGCCGCATTCTTTGGCTTTTATAATCACCCCCAACGACTTTGAGTATGGGCTGATGGGACAAGTATCAATCTTGGAAATGATGACCCTATACGTGGACGGAGGACAATGAACGCAGGCAAATATAAAAGGAAAAATAAGTAACCTAAAGAAGAGGCTAGGAAAAATGGCAAAAAATCAGAGCCTCCCAGCCCACCTCCAGGAGAAAGACTCCATGGGTGAAGATAACCTAGACATGCATGAATACCACGAAAAACCCACCGCCTGGTGACTAAGGCCTAGCCTTTTAAACCCATGCTCTACAAATGATATTGTTTTAGGCCTTTTTACGTGCGAACCCCACACCGCTACGGTTCGTTACGAATCGCGTCCTTACAGTTATAATTATAAATTTTTCATACCCTAAAACCCTACTATTTAAACAAATATATTAATATTAGCTTATTTTATTCTACTTAATGTAGTTCTTTACCTTTATTTTGTCATATGTTATACTATGAGTTTTTTTTTAATGATTTTCTTGTTAAACACTTTGATATATTATTCAATTTTTTCTAAAAATTAAGTTGATTTGATGGGATAAATTTAGTTGTAATTTCAAGTATATTTTTATTAATAAAATAGGTTTCATTAAAAAATTTGTACTAGTTGTAAGGTAAACTAATAAAAAATAGAATTTTACGAGGTAAGGCGGGACTTTCGGGGCCCCAAGGAATGGAGATAGGGCAACAAATTTTTTCCCGTCATGCGGGTGGAGCAGGGTGAAGACCCCATCCTCAGGGGGTGTTTTGTTTGCCATGATATTACATTATGCCGTAATATTATGTTATTGTAATATTATATTAATGTAATCTCAATACAAGAATATAACATTACATTGTTTAGGAAGGTGATGAGATTAAGATAATGTGATATATTTTGTAATTTTAAATTATAGTAATATTAGAAAAAATAAATTTTTTTTAATGTCATATTATTGTAATGTGCATTACATCAAGGACACATTATAGCGAACCAAACATTCTCTTAGTGTGATGTCCCTCTATAAATATAAATGTTTATGAATTGTGAGAGGTAAAATCAGGGTTTAAGTTTCTAGAAAAGAAGATAAAAGGAAAAAAAGGAAAAAGAATAATAGAGGGGAAAAAAGTAAAATAAAAGGGGAAAGAAAATACTTATTTTATGCGTGTTTAGATGTAGTGGGAAAGAGAAAATAGATAATTTTTTATTATTATTTTATCATTGTAAATTATAAATTAGTAATTAATTATGAGAATATAAAAGTAATTTTACAAAAAAAAAATCAAAACGTTCCAAAATTATAAGAGTAAATTTATGGATTTAGAGGAAAAAAAATTTGGAGAAACCCAAAGAAACATCCTAAAATGATTATTTTCTCTAGTGCTAACCAAACATGGTGTAAATTTCCCAAGATATTATTGTTGTATTTTGTACAAAGAACATCAAAGACACGGACCCACAAATTGATTTGATCTTTTCAAACAGAATCCAAAAACAAAAAGCTCATGATCAAGAACAAGAATTTCAACTTTCTGTTTAAAAAGAAAATGATTTTTCATGAATTAGAAAAATCATAACAGAAACAAAATTAACAAAAACAAAAAATTCATACAAACACCATGATACGATAACATCGCCACCAAACCCCATAGTGGGAAGATCTTAATAAGATAAAATTATTCGCCCTTTCATTCTCGGAATAAAAAACCCAATCAGACGGTCCACAATGTTCTGTACCACATTTGACTTTTTGAGCGAATTGTCTTGTCCTTTTTTTTTTTTTTTTTTTGGGTTAAAAAATAAAAATCCAAAAAGATTTTACTTACACGCTGGATTCCATATTTGCACGAGTGGCGCAAACCGATAGGCTCTCCTGTTGTCGGAAAATATGACACGTGTCAATGTACTTTAATTTGCTAACGTAACTAGTAGCTAGCAAAAAAAAAGAAAAAGAAACTGACACTTTAAAACCATCACGGTCGTTCAGAACACTCTTTCTGACAAGCCACTCAAGATGCGCCACGTAAGCGAAAACAATCCAAAGACACAGAAATGAAGTTTTAATCCGAAACGTGTCGTTAATTGGTTGGTTGAATGAAATCTACGTTGACAGTAACCTTGAGCAGGTGAAGTGTTAAAAAAAAGTGCCTCCCCTTGAACTTGTTCCTATGTACATACATGACAAACCGCCTATGTACCAATTTCCAAACGAAACTTACATTTTATTTATTTATTTTTACTTTCGGTGTTTTTAATAAAATAAAAAAGAAGGGTTTTTATTTATTTATTTATAATTTTCAGGTTTCTTTTTCTCACATCACTTTGCTTTGCTTTGTGGCGCTCTCTCAGTGTCTCTCAGGTAGAGAAAAGCAGAGAAGCAGGAGCGAAAATACCCAGAAAAAGAAGAGGAGAGAAGAGAAGAGAAAATAAAAGAAAAGAAGAAGAAAAAAGCAACATATAAGAGGGGGGTCAAAAAAAGAGAGCAGAATAGGAGGAGTTGATAGACCGTGGAATCTAAAAGAATCACACACCAAAGTTTGTGGTTTAGGGTTATTGTTGTTGTTGTTGTTGTTTCTGTTTCTGTTTCTGTTCTTCTTCTTGGTTTTTTCTCTTTTAACCCTTAAACCCCTTTTGCGTGTTTCGTACGGTCTATCCACCTCCTTCTCTCTGCTAATCTCTCTTTATCTCTCTCTCTTTCTCTCTCTCTCTCTCTCTCTCTCTCTCACAGACAGCATCTTTATAAGCCTGCCTTTCTATCTATCTCCATAACAAAGCAGATTTCATTCAGTTCTGTTCACTTTGTTTTTTTCCAGTATTCCTTTGAGAGATTTTGGATTTTGGTTTTTGTGTTTGAAATTATATCTATAAGAAAGTTTCCAGTTTTCTATATATTTATTATATTTTTTTTGTGTTGTGCTTGGTACTTGGCATCTATATTTATATATTTATAAGAATAGTAGAGGTAGAGAGTGATGGAGAATGAAGGTAAGGGATTAGGGGGTGAGGATGTGAGGGCACCGTCTTACTGGCTGGATGCCTATGAGGACATACCTTGTGATTTCGCCGATTTCGACGCTGATACTTCTATTGTTCCTGATTCCGCCGTGGATAATATTTCCCACAATGATTTCTTTGGTGGAATTGAACACATCCTTGATAGTATCAAGAATGGTAGTGGCCTCCCTCTCCCTCAGGTCTCTGGTACTAATACTAATGCTAATGGTAATTCCACTCTCATTGGGAATGGAATTCTGGATTGTCCTATTGGGGATGGCTGGTTCCAGAATGAGAATGGGATATCTGGGGTGTCCGTGTCCAAGGTTCAAGCTGAGGGGGAGGAGAAGGGCTCAATTGTGCAATCCAAAGAAGTGGTGGAGAATGGGAATGGAGATTGTAAGCATTACGAAGCTGATAATGGGAATGGAGAGCAGGGATTGGTCCATTCCCTCAGGGAAGATGGAGTGCAAAAGGTTGAGAATAGAGGTGGTGAGTGGTCGAGGGAGCGGGGGAGTATTGATAGTGAGGAGAGATGTAGCAAAAGGGCTAAGCTTGGTAACTATAAGAATGACAGGCCTTATTCGAGTAGAGGGCAGTGGCAGCATCACAACAAGGATAGGGAGAGAGGTTCTAGTAGGAAGAGGTCGCAGCGTGATTGGGATGACGGTGATAGGAGGGATAGGGATAATGGTAGGAGGAGAGAACATTATAATAGTAATAGGAGAGATGGTAGAGATAGGGATTGGAGGGATAGGGAGGCAAAGGGTTTTTGGGAGAGGGATAGGACAGGGTCGAATGAGTTAGTTTTTCGCATAGGTACTTGGGAAGCTGAGCGTAACAAAGAGGGGAAGGTGGCTAATGACAAAAACCAGGAATGTAATGGAAAGGATGAGGTGAAACCTGAGGAGCCTAAGGAGAAAATCCCTGAAGAACATGCTCGACAGTATCAATTGGATGTTCTTGAACAGGCAAAGAACACAAATACAATAGCTTTTCTCGAAACAGGGGCTGGGAAGACACTCATTGCTGTTCTCCTTCTCAAAAGTATCTGCAACGACTTACAAAGGCAGAATAAGAAAATGCTTGCTGTGTTTTTAGTTCCTAAAGTGCCACTAGTTTATCAGGTAGTCTATTTTGGAGACTATTTTTCTTTTAGCAACTTAACCATGATGGTGTATGTTCATTGCAAAATGAGTTGATGTTGTTATTGCTGTCATGCTTTTACTGATTTCAGCAAGCTGAAGTTATTCGTGAGCGAACTGGTTTTCAAGTGGGCCATTATTGTGGTGAAATGGGTCAAGATTTCTGGGATGCTCGAAGATGGCAGCGTGAGTTTGAAACAAAACAGGTATCTTTTGAACTTTCTGACTTTGATAAGATGTGATTCACTTATATTATTGAAAATTTTATAATGTTTTGAATAACTAATTATTTCTGCTCTGCATGGACGTATTTATAAATTGATTATCTGACTATCTGTTTATAATGTTTTTACTACTTGGGCAACGGTTTGAATAAGTTGTTAGCTTTGATTGTTGAAAGATAAGTGATTTGATTGTGGCTACTTACCAATATTTAAAAATGAATCTTTTGGATCCTCTGTTTTATAGAGTTAATGATCTTGCAAATGAAATCTTTGCCACATACAGGAGAAAGAGCGCGGTTGTGTTGTTTTAAAATACTAGCAAATTATGTACACATATAAAGAGAGAAAAAGTTATTGACTGTAGAAATTTTACTTTGCTATGGACTAATTGTTGGAAGGAAAATTCTTTCATCACAATGAGATACAGTGTAAATGGCATTGTTGTGCTATTGGTTTATAATTATTTTAATGGGTGTCCATAGATGTGTTTATGCCCTCTAGTGTTGTAGATGTTAGTGTTCTAGTGGATATGGTTCAGTATGTAGCCTTTTTACTCAGACTCTCCCTCAGATTCTTTATAAACAATTTTGTTATTCAATGCAAAAATGACTTATAAAAAAAAAAATTAAAGTTTATATGCTTAGAGATTAATTATTGCAATGCAAATGAGATTGATTTCAATGGCCATATGATAAGGATTTTATCAAATATCAAGATTGTGATTCCCTCTATTCTTTGTAAAAAAATTTGTTATTCAATACAAAATTGACTTATAAAAAAAGAAAACAAAAGTTTATATGCCTACAAATTAACTATTGCAATGCAAATGAGATTGATTTTAATGCCCATAGGATACGGATTTTATCAAATATCAAGATTGTGAAATCATCAGCCCAAGTTGGTGAGTAGAAGACAATGTTACCCAACCCCAAATTAAGAGTAAACGAGTGAGTCCTGTTAAAAGAAAATTTATTTGTATGTGTGTATTCCCTCAATGAAGGAGGGTATGGAGGTGAGAAGATCCAAGAGTGGACCAGTGGAAATAGGAGATCTGGTTGTAATCTGGTGTGCCGTGTCAATCATAAAAACTCTTAGTTTTCAATGCTATGGTAGATTCAATATGATGTCTCTTGATAAGTAGGTTCAGTGTGATGACTTGTTGCCTTGTTTTTTGCTGTGTGCTAAAGCTATCTTTGGAAGTCTACTTCTCCCTTGCCTGTGAGATGTGGCCTAAATGGCAAATTCTGCTTTTATAAGAATGCATGGAGGGTGAGGTTGTGGGTTCAAAACATGGGTGCGCGATTTAACTTACCAATTTAAAAAGAAAAAAATAAAAACCATACTTTCCCTTGTTTATTTATTTATTTCTTTATATATTTTTGATCTTTCCTCTACCTTGCAAAAATATTTTCTGATCTGTCCTTGCCTTCCACTACCAATAATTTTCAGTATGCAAACATGTCATTACTAATTTTCCATCACTAAAATTTCACTCAAGTTTAATGTTGAGTGGAGGGAGGGAAAGGTTTAATAAGTAAGTTTTGGCCACAAGGTGAGTGGGTGGGGAGGGAAGATTTGGACTACTGATCTCCACAAGCTTGCCTATGACAATAATCTAGCAGCGTTTTCTTTTTTGATTTTTGCCTTGTACATTTCCAATGTACTAGAGTTGTGCTTTTTTCTGCTTTTTAATGAATTATTACTTTATCAATAATCTGGCAGCTTATTATATGATTTTAGACCTAAAATCAAAGTAGTTTTTTTTTTCTTCTTAAAATGATTATGTATGTTTTGACAAGTTTAAATTGGCAATCGTTTGATGGAAAACAAGTATGAGTATATGGATTAAAGATGAAATGTGATGAATGTAATACAGGAGAACTTGTTGGTTATTGGAGAACCTGTGGGGAGGCAGTCCTTCCAAAGAAGCACTCCTTCATCTCCTTAGAGGGAGGGCATAATTGTGATCTTTGGGTTCACCATATTGGTTGCATTTTGTGTGACCAAAATATTTAGGAAACTTATGTTACCTTGAAATAGTGAGTGTAGTTCTCTTCTCTAAGCATTGCGTGATGTTTATTTGTCCAATTATTCTCTAGATGATAGGCGTTGGTGTTTAGTGACTGATGGCTGGTCCCCTATCTTGCTGATTGATTTGGATGGGCAAAGTTTCCCCTAGGCTTAAGGTTGTGGTGTAAACACTGTTGCACAGTGGGACAAATACTAATGAGAAGTTGCACTCTAGAAGGTTTTTTCTTGTTTAGCTCTCAGCTTGAAACTGCATTTGTGTTAAAAAAATGGTCAGATGATTGATTATATGTTCATGCATTAGACTTTTCTTGGTCATTGTGTCAGAAGTATTTGCTTTTGGGTACTTATCAAAAAAGTATTCCCTTTTGGAAATATATAATGATACTTTGTGAAACATTGATTTCTTATGGAAATAGTGTTTGGTGTTTTTGTGAGGTTGATACGGGCAAGCTTCATGTGTTGGGGCAATTCTTGACATCCATCAGATATGTGGTTTGAAAGAATTGCTGAAAATTGAAGAGATAATTCTTTGTTTGGCATTGTTTCTTCTTCTTCTTCTCATTTCTATGAATCTCCTTTAGGGAGTGTTTTAAAGGGACATTTAGTAGGTTTGAGCTTTATATGTTCTTGGCATCAACTGTCAGATATCCAGGGCTCTTATGGCTGTCGCCTTTGAGGAGATGAAAGTTGAATTTTTCTTTTCACTTTCTTGGAAATCCAGGTTAGGTGGGATTCATGGGAATTGATTTACTTTAGAGCGTGTTTAAATTTTGGCCTTAAAATTTTTGAATCTTGAAGGTGGGTCAATGTGTTTGATGCCGACATAGCTCCCTTAGTAAATTCATGGGAAGTATCAGGTTTGAGAATTTACATGTGAATCTTTATTTGGCCATTTGGCGTCGGAATGGCAAAAATTCTTTGCACTGCTTGACCCACCATGTCCTGTGTGGATTTCCCTAGCCCCAAAGAGGTGATTTGGGGGGGGGGGGGTTTGTTGCCCCGCCTCATCTTGCCCCATATATATAAAATTTAATCTTTTTTATGTATAAAATCTATTTTTTGGTTACCATCCCTTAAAACCCTTGGTTTCTCTCTCTTTTAGCACTCACATGACTATGCCTCCCCTTACTCTTTCATCTCTACCTTATAAATGTTGAAAAGCCACCTCATTAGGGATGGAAAAATACCTCTAACCTGCTTTGTCCCTGATCCACCTCGCTCTTGTCCCGCAGAGAGAACAGGGTGGGGATGGGGCCCCTAATCCCACCCTGTCTTGCCCTATTGTCATTCCTGTTTTTGCATGCACTGTCCAACAACTATGTGTTCCACAGTTAAGCATAATCTTAAGTTACAAGTTGATCATGCCACAATGTAGGCCTTGATGGCGTCTGTCTTAGTGTATTCAATATGATTGAGGCATATGCTAATAACGTGTTTGGAAACCCATGAATTTTCCAAAATGAATTGAATTTGTATAATTTAGTCCAATTCATGTGTTTTGTAATAAAATGAATTGAATTCAAATTGAGGGCATATGTTTGGAACCACAACTTCCCTATATGAATTGAAATGTTTTAGAATTTATGTGGATTGGCTAACAATGGACCTAATTATATCAGATTTGGTCCAACTTCTGATTCATTTCTTGTTGTAAGACTCTTTTTATCAATTACTCAAAATATCTCTACCTTTTTCCACTCCCACATATTACATACCAGCATTTGAGAACATATGTTCCCTTCTACTCTCTCAAATTTTGTTAAGAAACATATATGAATGATTAAATTTTTAACTTTTATTTGGTTTTTACAAAATTAGATTGTAAATCAACATGTAGTAGGGGTAGTATGGTGTCATTTTATTCAATGCTATTCATCTTATGTGCCTCACCACCCCCCCCCCCAACCCCCACACACAAAAAATTGATTACAATTGTACTCCTTTTCAATTCTTGTTTATTCCAAACACATAAATTGGGCTTACAATCTACAAAGTTCATTTCATCAATTCATCTATGAGTTAAAGTATGAGTTTAAATTTCAATTCATTTTATCTTGACTAATTGAATTGAATTCAAGGTTAATTCAGTCATGAATTGGTTCCAAAGGAAGCGCTAATAGAATCTGCTCTCCATCACCATTTGACCAAGCATTTGTAATTTTACTGCAAAATTAGATTTATTAGCGTGTCATGGCTGTGATTGATGCCCCGAATATGTGTTGGTCTTGTGTGATGGGACTCTTACAGAATCTGGAAAAAATATTTATGACAAATGTGTGTTACCGTTGAAAGATTACTGCATCAAAAACAGAAGGTTTTTATGTTATTATAATTGATTTCTTTATTATTATTGGTCTTGTAACTCGGGTGGTGCCTGCTTCTATACCAGTTTACCCAATTGCTTATTCTTGCTGCAGGTTTTGGTGATGACAGCTCAAATTCTGTTGAACATTCTGAGACACAGTATAATAAAAATGGAAGCAATTAATCTCCTTATTCTGGATGAGTGTCATCATGCTGTGAAGAAACATCCATATTCTTTAGTGATGTCTGAGTTCTATCATACAACACAAAAGGAGAAGAGGCCATCTGTATTTGGAATGACTGCTTCTCCTGTTAACTTAAAGGGTAATTGCTCTCTCTGTGACAATAATGTTCTCATTTTCTATCATTTATGTTCCTCTTTTTTAAGCTATTAAAATTCTTACAAGGGTCTTCTCATTAATTTAGATTTTATTATTAGTCATGATTTCCTTTTTCTCCCATGTCTTACACAATATGTTTATGCTACCCATGATATGATCTATTCAGGTGTCTCCAGCCAAGTAGATTGTGCAATAAAGATTCGTAATCTTGAAAGTAAACTAGATTCCATAGTTTGTACCATTAAAGACCGTAAAGAGCTTGAGAAACATGTGCCAATGCCCTCAGAAGTTGTGGTGGAGTATGACAAAGCAGCTAGCTTATGGTCCCTACATGAACAGATAAAACAAATGGAAGCTGAAGTTGAAGAAGCTGCAAAATCGAGTTGTAGACGAAGTAAATGGCAGTTTATGGGCGCTAGAGATGCCGGGGCCAAGGAGGAGTTGCGCCAAGTCTATGGTGTTTCTGAAAGGACAGAATGTGATGGGGCTGCTAATTTAATTCAAAAGTTGAGGGCTATAAACTATGCACTTGGTGAACTGGGTCAGTGGTGCGCTTATAAGGTACCGTTTTCTTACAAGTATAAGCTGTATTAGTCATTTACTCTTGGTCAACTATATGAAATTATTCTTTTGCAGGTTGCACAATCTTTTTTGACTGCTTTACAAAATGATGAGAGGGCAAACTACCAGCTTGATGTCAAGTTTCAAGAATCCTACCTGAACAAAGTTGTATCCCTCTTACAATGCCAATTATCTGAGGGGCCTGTTTCTGATAAGGATACAAAAGCTGAAGACTTAGAAAGTGGTGTGGCTCAGAATGGGACTGATGCTGATGAGATTGAGGAGGGAGAGCTTCCTGACAGCCATGGTGAGTAATTGCTGACTTGTGATTAAATGGAATAGACGTTTAAGATGTTGGGTAGCTAATGCTGATCTCAACATATGTTGATTTCACCAACCCCCCCAATCATTCAGTGAATTTTGGTATTGGGAATGTCTGAATATGGTAAAAAGTAGTGACTTTTGCTCATATTAAATCCTGGATTATTGTAGTTAAATTACTATCTTCATCTGTACTTGAAATATATTTTGGTGCTCTTATGTGTTTAGAGCATTCAAAGGATGTTTGCCCCATCCAGGCGAGCTTTAAATATATGCCAGGTTGTCCAAGTGACTGACCAACATAGCGAACTTGTCTCTCTGTCCATGCATTTCTGAATTGCAAGATGTTTATATGATAAATATATTGACATTATTTTTTCCAAACGGGTGTACTTGTAGTTGTATCTGGTGGGGAGCATGTGGATGTGATAATAGGTGCTGCTGTTGCTGATGGAAAAGTGACGCCAAAAGTGCAGTCACTAATTAAAATACTTCTCAAGTACCAGCAGACAGAAGATTTCCGTGCAATCATTTTTGTTGAGCGAGTTGTGTCTGCTTTAGTTCTTCCAAAGGTTGATATGTTAATACATGGTTTTCTCTTTGCATTTATTGATTCAGTTTTCCAAGTTTGTCACAGTATATTGTTATATTCTTCCAAGAATGCAGGTATTTGCAGAGCTTCCATCTCTAAGTTTTATTAAATGTGCAAGCTTGATAGGTCACAACAATAGTCATGAAATGCGGACATGCCAAATGCAGGACACAATTGCCAAATTCCGGGATGGTCGTGTATGTTTTGAATTCTGTGCTCACTGAACTGTTTTACATAAAAGATGAATTTTTCATGATTATATATTCTTGCATCTCACAAATTCTTGTACTTGTTTTCTAGGTGACATTGTTAGTTGCTACTAGTGTTGCTGAGGAAGGACTTGATATTCGACAGTGCAATGTTGTCATTCGCTTTGACCTTGCAAAAACTGTCTTGGCATACATTCAGTCTAGGGGCCGTGCTAGAAAGCCTGGGTCTGATTACATCCTGATGGTTGAGAGGTACTTATGTCTGCTCTTTTCCCAATGTCAATATAGTCCAGCAAAAAAACTCAAAAATCTATGTTTTCTCTTGGTATTGTTATTCACATGGTACTTGTTGGGTCTGGCTCAGTGTTGCTGTTAGTACTAGCAATCTATTTATGATCTTTCAAATGTTTGTATATTTGTAAGAGCTCAATTTTTTGTACTCTCTCTAGGGGAAATTTGTCACATGAAGCATTCTTAAGGAATGCTAGGAATAGTGAGGAGATTTTGCGGAAAGAAGCGATAGAGAGAACTGATCTTAGTCATATTAAAGACATTTCGAGGTTAATTTCAGTGGATTCATCTCCGGGGACAGTTTACCAGGTGGAGTCAACTGGTGCAGTTGTAAGCTTAAATTCTTCTGTTGGACTCGTTCATTTCTACTGCTCTCAACTACCCAGTGACAGGTTTTTTGTTCACCACTCTTGACAAATATTACATACTATATTCCTTGATGTTCAGGGTTGTCAGTAAGATCAAATTTTTTACTTGATTTTTTTCATCTTTTATCCAGATATTCAATACTTCGTCCTGAGTTTATTATGGAGAAGCATGAAAAGCCAGGAGGTCCCACTGAATATTCATGCAAGCTTCAACTGCCCTGTAATGCACCATTTGAGAAACTTGAGGGTCCTGTATGCAGTTCAATGCGCCTAGCACAGCAGGCAAGCTTTTAGTTCATTGCAATCATGTTAGCTTCTCCCGAGTCTTATTTAATGATAGTTTTTAATCTACTTATTCTGCAGGCTGTTTGTTTGGCTGCTTGTAAGAAGCTGCATGAGATGGGAGCATTTACTGACATGCTCTTGCCAGACAAGGGAAGTGGGGAAGAAAGAGAAAAGGTTGATCAGAATGATGAAGGAGATCCACTCCCTGGGACAGCTAGGCATAGAGAGTTCTATCCTGAAGGCGTGGCTGATGTTCTTAAGGTTAGTTAATACTGCAATCACACAGTTAAGGCGATTTGGTTGTCTTGGGGGGTTATTTCTGATTAGCAAAATGAAAGCTTAAATGAAGACCATCCTTTACTGTAAAAGGACACCTTTTTTTTCCCTGCCACACAGAACACTGACAATTAAGTACCATTGAATTTCTACAAATTGAGAGGAAAAAAAAAAAAAACCCCTGATGGTATTGATAGTGGGTTATATCTGTGCTGTGACATCCTCTATTTTTACAATTTTGGCACCAATGCTATTGTAAGTTCTATCTTATCTTCTGTTTTCAAAGTCTTCTTGGCCCTCAAGCTGGCAGAAGTTTATTTACATTTGGCATAAACTGTTGGTATTGCAGCCTAGGTTTTAGATTGGCCTTAGACAGCAGCAGAGCTATGTTATCCTCTTTGGGTCCTTGGGGGGCGTTCCCTGAAATTGTAAATTTTTATATTTTTTTTTATCATAGTGTATTTTTTAAAAGTTGGACCTTAAAAGTTTGAGTTGACCCAATGACCCCTCAAGAAAAGAATATTGGCCAGCTGGCTAGTGTGGCCCTCCAAACACAGCTGCCCTAGGTGAAACCCACCCCCCCCCCCCCCCCCCCCCCCCCCCCAAAAAAAAAAGTATTTGTTCTAAAAATCTACCTCTTTTTTTTTTATTTTTTTTATTTTATAAATTCAGTTATGAGTAATAAGTTTGATTTATGGACCGGTAATACATGGAAATTGCAGATTTTTATTATTATTTGCTTTCGTGTTCAATTGTCTGTCAACATTGATTGAGACTCAAAATGTTAAATTTATAATACTGCTTAAAGTAATACCTAAATATGGAAGAAATGAATGCTTTTTTAATCTTTTTGTAATTTTTAAAGTTACTTTGTGTTCATCATTGTGAACATAAAGTATTTTTCATCATCAATAAAACTTTTATTACTTAACAAAAATAAAGAAATATAACCCAGATATGGAAGATTTAATGTAATGGATAATAGCGCTTGAAAGAATAGGAGAGATTTTTCTTTTCTCTTTTGAAAAATTACATTAAAATAATGGTGATTTGGTTTGTTATAGTATTTGGAATAGGGAAGATTATTTTTAATAAAAAATTTATTTAAATTGCTAAAATTTCAATAGAGATATGATGATTGATGAATTATACTTTATGAAAAATAGTTAACTAGCATAACTTTAGTGGGGTTGCTAAAATTCTTTTTGAATATTTTTTTTTATGACTAGCAAACTAGATAACTTTTTTATATTCATTATAGTTTAAGAAAATGATAAGTTCTCTTTAATCTTGTGCATTTGCGCCTAGCAAAGTTGATAATCTTGTATACAGAATATTTAGGGACAGAATTTGGAGGAAAGTTCCTTGAACCCACTATTTGGCAACTTAAAAAACTACCCATGTGAATTTTTAACTTTGATATATTTTAGTTCTTGCAGGTAAAAATTACTGCAGTGGCTGAGAAAAGAGTTTCCACTTTTGATGGTGCTGTGTGTAGAACTTTATATATTTTGTTATCTTGTCTGGTAGTAGTATCATATTGCTTATGATTAAATTCACCAGATTTGTATAACATTTGAAGAAGGGAAGATGAGGCAAAAGGATGTGATAACTAAGAGAGGGACATATGAAAACTTAGAAATATATCTAATAAAACATTTCATGATAATGTGGTTCATCAAAACTTAAATTTAAGAAATTTAACTTACTACATAAAGTTTTAACATGATAAGTTTCTCCTTACCTGGGGGAGAGGGGGTGGGGGGTGTTGGGGGGAGGGGTGGGCTGGGAAGAAAAACCATGAAGCATACGGTAGCCATATGTTGTACAGCATAATTTTATATACTATAAACTACCATATTGTGGTCCATGACTAATTTTTTTTTTATTTAGTTTCAAGTTCAAATTTCTGAATTTGTAATATTAAACTGGCAAAAACAAAGTGTTTTTCAACTTCTGACTTCTTTTTTTTGACTGAAAAAGGTAGAACTTCTGACTTCTTGGAAAGTTATATTTAAGAGATTCTCTTTTAAGTAAATAGGTCATGAAAAAATTTTCTTTGTTATGTATCTTATTACTTATCAAAAAAAAAAAAAAAGTTTTGTATTGTGTTGTGTACTACATCTAACAAAGTTGTACTTGTGTTGGACTCTGTATTACACATATAATGCATTTTATTATTCCAACAACCATGTTTGAGGTTTCTTTTTCTATAATGGTTATCTTTAAAATGTGTACTTGCTTAACTGTCTCCGGTCTTTCAGGGAGAATGGATTTTATCTGGAAGAGATGTTTGTAACGACTCAAATTTGCTTCATCTTAATATGTATGCCGTTCAATGTGAAAACTTTGGCTCTTCAAAAGATCCGTTCTTGACTCAAGTTTCAGATTTTGCAGTACTTTTCGGCAATGGGCTGGATGCAGAGGTATTTTCTTTTCATGTGTCATTTGTATGGTGAATCCATTTTTTTTTTCCACTGATAACATTTATTGTCATTAGGTGTTATCGATGTCGATGGATCTATTTATCGCTCGAACCATGACTACAAAGGCATCGCTTGTCTTAAAGGGGTCAATAGATATGACTGAAAGTCAGGTTGGTTACCCAATTGAGTATAGTTTATTTAAACCATTTTTACTTTTTATATATTCAGTTACTGATGCTATTCCTACTTTGAGTGGTTTGCAGTTGGCATCCCTTAAGAGTTTTCATGTGAGATTGATGAGCATTGTACTGGATGTGGATGTTGAACCTTCCACTACTCCTTGGGATCCTGCAAAGGCATATTTGTTTGTCCCCGTGGTTAGCGATAAGTCTGTAGATCCTATGAGAGTAATTGATTGGGATCTGATTGAAAAAATTATTAATACAAAGGCATGGAATAATCCCCTTCAAAGAGCTCGACCAGATGTTTATCTTGGTACAAACGAGAGGACACTTGGTGGAGACAGAAGGGAGTATGGGTTTGGAAAATTGCGTCATGGGATGGCTTTTGGACAGAAATCCCATCCCACGTATGGAATCAGAGGAGCTGTGGCACAGTTTGATGTTGTGAAAGCTTCAGGATTGGTTCCTAGTTGGGAGGATGTGGAATTGCCAAAGCATGCAGATTTGACCAAAGGTAAATTGATGATGGCTGATGGTTGTATGAGTGCAGAAGATTTAGTTGGGAGAATTTTAACAGCTGCTCACTCGGGTAAGAGGTTTTATGTGGACTCAGTACGCTATGAGATGACTGCAGAGAATTCTTTCCCAAGGAAAGAAGGCTATCTTGGTCCTCTTGAGTACAGCTCGTATGCTGATTACTATAAGCAAAAGTAAGATAAATGTTTCAATTTCAAATTGTCTGCCTCTAAGTTTCTCTCAACTTGTTTTTATGAACACCCCCCTTCCCCCAAAATAAAAAGAAAAGAATCCCTATTTTCTCCCCCTCTTCCCATATTGTCTAGAAATTGTTTGATTCTAATTTATCAACCAACTAGCCACATTGCACCTCAGATGTTGTGCCTGAAGAAGAGGAAAGCTAATTTTAATTTGTGAAGGATATAGTTGACTATCGTCAGGTGTAACTGTGGGGCTATATAAGTCTTTGTTCCACACATTTCGCATTTGGCAATAGTTTATGAATCCTTACAGATTAGAAAAGCTTTCTGTTTCTTCTTGCACAACAAAAGGTGCTTTTGGCTATTGGGTTTTCTTTAAATAGGTATGGAGTTGAGCTGATGTATAAGCACCAACCCCTAATTAGAGGACGTGGTGTCTCATATTGTAAGAATCTTCTGTCCCCTCGATTCGAACACAAGGAAGGTATGCTCTCCTTTTCCTGCCTTATAAGGTTTGCTAAAAATTTGTTGCTTCTTGAGCTAATAGAGTTTGTTATATCTGTGAAGGACATGAAGGCGAAACTGAAGAGAATCTTGACAAAACATACTATGTGTTCCTTCCTCCAGAGCTGTGCTTAGTACACCCACTTCCTGGATCACTTGTTCGTGGTGCCCAGAGATTGCCCTCTATAATGAGGAGGGTTGAAAGCATGTTACTTGCAGTTCAGCTTAAAGATATAATAAACTATCCTGTCCCTGCTTCAAAGGTATTTTCTGATCTCAGATATTTGAATTAAAATGCTTATTTACTACTTGTTAACTGACAGCCTTCCTTTATCTACAGATCTTGGAAGCCTTGACTGCTGCTTCATGCCAGGAGACTTTCTGTTATGAACGAGCAGAGCTTCTGGGAGATGCTTACCTGAAATGGGTTGTTAGTCGATTTCTTTTTCTTAGATACCCGCAGAAACATGAGGGTCAGCTTACTAGGATGAGACAACAAAAGGTGAGTAACATGGTTTTGTATCAGTTTGCATTGGTCAAAGGGCTTCAATCATATATCCAAGCAGACCGCTTTGCTCCATCTCGTTGGGCTGCTCCTGGGGTTCTGCCTGTCTTTGATGAGGATACCAAGGATGGAGAATCATCCTTATTTGATCAGGATGGATCACTTACCGAGACTGAACGTGGGGTGGATCAGTGCATTGATGGATATGAAAATGACGAAATGGAAGATGGTGAGCTTGAGGGTGACTCGAGTTCATATAGAGTCCTCTCCAGCAAGACACTTGCAGATGTTGTCGAAGCACTTATTGGAGTTTATTATGTTGAAGGTGGGAAAATTGCTGCTAATCACCTCATGAAATGGATTGGCATTCAAGTGGAGTTTGATGCCGATGAGATGGAGTGCATGTCAAGGCCATCAAATGTTCCCGAGAGCATACTTAGAAGTATCAACTTTGATTCCTTAGAAGGTGCTTTGAACATTAAGTTTAATGACAAGGGACTTTTGGTGGAAGCTATTACTCATGCTTCACGACCATCTTCTGGAGTAGCCTGCTATCAGCGTTTGGAGTTTGTCGGTGATGCTGTTTTAGATCATCTCATAACAAGGCATTTGTTCTTCACATACACAGATCTTCCCCCGGGGCGCTTGACTGATCTGCGAGCTGCTGCTGTAAACAATGAAAATTTTGCACGTGTTGCAGTCAAACATAATCTCCATGTGCACCTTCGGCATGGGTCGAGCGCTCTTGAAAAACAGGTTTTCTTTCTGTTTACAGCCTTTAAATTCTTTTTTACTGGATGACAGAAATTCTTTTATACTTGAATCATCTATTGGATTATTTCTTATCAAAGGCTCCTAATTGCTGGTCTGACCAAATTCCATAGTGGACCACCAATTCAATGAATTTCAAAGCACCTTTTGTTGAACAGTTGACATGTACTGAAGGAAGCTGCATGGCCTGGCCTTAGTTTTCTTTCCCTAAAGCTAGTTAGTTGCTTATATGTCATCTTCATGACATGGTTTTTGGATTGTGTGTGCAGATTCGGGACTTTGTGAAAGAAGTTCAAGATGAATTGTTAAAGCCAGGATTCAACTCCTTTGGTCTGAGTGACTGTAAAGCTCCAAAAGTTCTTGGTGACATTGTTGAATCCATTGCTGGTGCCATTTTTCTTGACAGTGGACGTGAGACTTCAGTTGTTTGGAAGGTTAGTTTCAGCAAAGAGACCAAGTTTTCTACTGTCCATTCCTCTTTGTTGTCTTCCATTTTGGGATTTGAATTATAAGAAATGATATAGGAAATTTCACAACTTTGAAACCTTATTGTCTCCAGGTGTTTCAACCTCTCTTGCATCCAATGGTTACCCCAGAGACACTCCCAATGCATCCTGTGCGTGAGCTGCAGGAACGATGCCAGCAACAGGCTGAAGGTCTGGAATACAAAGCAAGTCGAAGTGGAAATGTGGCTACGGTTGAAGTCTTTATTGATGGTGTCCCGATAGGAATTGCTCAGAATCCACAAAAGAAGATGGCACAGAAACTAGCTGCAAGAAACGCGCTTGCTGCTTTGAAAGAGAAGGAAACGGCTGAAGCTAAGGAGAACGATGATGAAAATGGGAAGAAAAAGAAGAATGGGAGCCAAACATTTACGAGACAAACGTTGAATGATATCTGCTTGCGTAGAAATTGGCCCATGCCATTCTATAGGTAAGGAAACAATGAATGCTTTTTTTTTTTTGGGGTACATTTTCCATGTGGAAGATACATATAAGTGAGTCAAATCATGTGAGAATTTGCTAATTGAGAATTTGATACTTGCAATTTTAGGTGTGTGAACGAGGGTGGCCCTGCACATGCAAAGCGGTTTACGTTTGCTGTACGCGTGAATACTACTGATAGAGGCTGGACAGATGAATGTGTGGGAGATCCTATGCCAAGCGTCAAAAAGGCCAAAGATTCTGCTGCTGTTCTTCTATTGGAACTCATAAATAGATTGTACTCATGATGGCAATGAGTTACAAGTTACAACCCTATAATTTTGCAGTTGAAATATCATGTCTAAGTCTAACCATTAATATTCGACAGGAGGCACTGTTTTTTACATGAAGTTGCCTCTTCCTTTGTCGATTTGCTGTATTTAAATATTTTTTTCCAACTTTATTAAAGAAAATAGTAAACCTGTAGCGCTTGTCAACAATTTGGTAAGAAATGAAGCGAGCAGATATTTTTGGCTAGCTGGAGAAAAAAGTGATTTTGGTTCGTATTTGTGTGTTATTGTTATGTAACGTTTGTTGCACAAGTTTATATCATGTCACTGTGCGACAAGGTTCTTGGCACATTCATTTTGCACAAGTTATTAATTATTATCAGACTATGGATCTCAATCTTTTCATGATTTTTCCTTAAGAATACTTGTTTGAAAAACATGAATTGAAAAGCTTGATAAAATATGCAAAACAGTGGATGTAAGAACTCTGTTTCTCAATTCAGGGTGAGAGATACGAAAATTAGATATGTTAATTGCAAGAGGTAGCAATGAAGAATTCTTATGCAGTTCATATTAAGTAGCCATTTATTTATATAGATCTTTTGGGGGTGAGACAAGGCATGGTTGAAATAGTAGGATGAAAGATTTTAAAAGAGAAGAAGGTATCTCATGTATCGGATATATGGACTCTCTTTATTGCTAGTGTGTCCTATACTGCTATAGAGTATAGACTACACACACTATGAGAGGGAGGATGCATATATACGATATGTGAGATAATTATTTCTAAAAGAGAGATAATGAAAATGTATGCATAAATATACCATGAGTTGAGGTTGTTCAAGAATCTTGAAACTCAATTTGCACGTCTTTGTGTTTTTCCAAAGAGACATCCAAGGTTCAAATTACCTTAAGCATTGGGGGTTAGACCATCCTCAAAAAAGTCAATTTAGTAACCAATTCCCTAAAATTGTTTCTACAGCAAAGAAGCTATACTTTAAAAAAATTTGACTTTGAGCTACGATAAATATCTAGCAGCTTACTTTAGCTTAAACTTTAAAACAAAAGAAATAATTTTTTAATGTGGGTTGTTAAAAAATATAGTATTTTAATGTGTACATGGTTGATGGTTGTGATTATTGTTTATTATGTTGGATATATTATTTTATTATGTTGTTTATATTATTTTAATGTATTAAATATTAATATAAAACTTTTGATGTTGAGTGTATTATAAAGTGCGATATTAAAATAGATAAAATAGTATTTTGAGTTGCTAAAAACTAAAATTTTTAGATGTTTTGTTGTGAATAATACTTAACCCCCTAAATGGCTATTTTACATCCACACATGCACAAAACCTGGTTTACTTGGGTTGCTATTGCTAAAAGTTTTTACCATCCTATTTTTCAACTTGCTCAACATCCTAGTTTATATTTTACACACAACTCATTAAAATAATATAAATTATACCAACAAATAATATAAACAAATCAATTCTCTCTCTTCCTCTTTCACTCCATTAAAATTTGTGTTTTTATTTTTTACAACCCATAAAACAGTGGGTTATATATCTGTTCATAGTTGGGCAAAAAATTTTAGGGGTAAAATACTATTTTGAACCCTAAACTTTATTAAAAATTTATTTTTCATCTCTAAACTTTAAAAAATTATTTTTTCATCCAAATTTTAATAAAATTTAAGGACTAAAAATAGTACTTTATCCAAATTTTAGATGCCGTTCTCCGGGGAGTGGCTTGGTTGGTAAAACAGTGGCTTGGTTGGTAAAATAGGAACCGGAATTTGTCCCAATCCTAATGCTCACTGTTCACTGAGGATAAACATAAATTTTGTTTTTTTATTTTATTCAACTCCTCACTCTCTCTCTCTCTCTCTCTCTCCTCTGTCTCTTCTCTCTGTTTCTTTCTCGGTGGTACTAAGCTTTGATTTCGGTGGTTGCTGGTGGGGTTTGAGATGGAGTGCAGCACATCAAATGTTAATGTTCCCGAGGACATACTTAGAAGTATAAACTTTGATGCCTTAGAAGGTGCTTTGAACATGAAGTTTAATAACAGGGGGCTTTTGGTGGAAGCTATTACTCATGGTTCACAGCTATCATCTTCTGGAGTACCCTGCTATAAGCGTTTGGAGTTAATCGGTGATGCTATTTTAGCTGATCTCATAACAAGGCATCTTTTCTTCCATTACAAACATCTTCCCACGGGCCGCTTGACTGATCTGCGAGCTGCTTCCGTAAACAACGAATATTTTGCACGTGTTGCTGTCAAAAATAATCTCCATGTGCACCTTCGCCATGCCTCCACCGCTCTTGGAAAACAGGTTTTCTTTCTATTTATTTATTCTCTTTTTATAGCCTACAATCTTCTTCCATTCCTGTCTTGTCTTTCCTTTCTTTTTCCATTCCATTCTAAACTCCGCAAGGAAGCCTTATACTTGATGACAGAAGCTTTTTTTTCAACCTTTTTTACTTATCAAAGGCTTCTAATTGCTGGTTTGACCAAATTGGACCGTGGTGGATCACCAATTCAATGAATTTCAAAGCGCCTTTTGTTAAACAGTTGACATGTATTGAAGGAAGCTGTGTGGCCTGGCCATAGTTTCCTCTCCCTAAATCTAGTTAGTTGCTTATAATATGCCATCTTCATGACATGATTTTTGGATTCTGTGTGCAGATTCGGGACTTTGTAGAAGAATTTCAAAACGAATTGTTAAAGCCAGGATTCAACTTCTTTGGTCTGAGTGACTGTAAAGCTCCTAAAGTTCTTGGTGACATTGTTGAATCCATTGCTGGTGCCATTTTTCTTGACAGTGGACAGGAGATTTCAGTTGTTTGGAAGGTTAGTTTCAGCAAAGAGACCAAGTTTTCTATTGTCTATTCCTCTTTTTTGTCCTTCCATTTTGGGATTTGAACAAAAAGAAATGATATAGGAAATTACTCAACTTTGAAACCTCATTGTCTCCAGGTGTTTCAACCTCTCTTGCATCCAATGGTTACCCCAGATACACTCCCAATGCATCCTGTGCGTGAGCTGCAGGAACGATGCCGGCAACAGGCTGAACGCCTGGAATACAAAGCAAGTAGAAGTGGAAATATGGCTACGGTTGAAGTCTTTTTTGATGGTGTCCAGATAGGAATTGCTCAGAATCCACAAAAGAAGATGGCACAGAAACTAGCTGCAAGAAATGCGCTTGCTGCTTTCAAAGAGAAGGAAATGGCTGAAGCTAAGGAGGACGACGATGAAAATGGGAAGAAAAAGAAGAATGGGAGCCAAACACTTACGAGACAAATGTTGAATGAAATCTGCTTTCATAGAAATTGGCCCATGCCATTCTATAGGTAAGGAAACAATGAATGGGTTTTTTTTTTTTTTTTTGGGTACATTTTCCATATTGAAGATGCATATAAGTCAATCATGTGATAAATTGCTAATTGAGAATTTGAAACTTGCAATTTTAGGTGTGTGAACGAGGGTGGCCCTGCACATGCAAAGCAGTTTACATTTGCTGTACGCGTGAATACTACTGATAGAGGCTGGACAGATGAATGTGTGGGAGATCCTATGCCAAGCGTCAAAAAGGCCAAAGATTCTGCTGCTATTCTTCTATTGGAACTCATAAATAGATTGTACTCATGATGGCAACGAGTGGCAACCCTATAATTTTTACTACTTTCTATTGTACTCAAACAGTTATGCTAGATGCGAAAGATTTGACTACTTTCTTGTACATTATTCTTGCAAATCAAACAATTCAGGAAA
This sequence comes from Quercus lobata, assembly GCF_001633185.2. Classification (NCBI taxonomy): domain Eukaryota; kingdom Viridiplantae; phylum Streptophyta; class Magnoliopsida; order Fagales; family Fagaceae; genus Quercus; species Quercus lobata. Next base: position 47,932,365 of record NC_044911.1, on the reverse strand, counting down.
AATATTTAAGTTCTTTGTGCTCCACTTTTGTTTTGAAATAATTTATTGCAAAAGTTTCTTGACAACCAAACACAATGCAAGTCAACATTCCATGTGGATCTAAGCATTTTCCATGTCCATTGAACAATTCAATAAAAAAAAAAAAAAAAAAATACAATTCTTTGAATTAAACATAATTTAACACCTGAAACATTTGAACAGAATAAGAATTGCTTTAAGGACTTGAGGAGATTTGGTAGTAGTGAAACCATGGATACAGACAACAAGAATTCAGGATTCTGATTAAGATAAAATCCCAATCAAATGATATCACATAATGAATATTCTCTTATGATTTGCATCTCGATTTGGTTGATCAAATAATCGAGAACAAAAAATCCAAATTACAGCAAGCAATAAATAAAGTTTCGCATAAAATTTCAAAATCATTAATATAGTTAATGGAAGATAGACTCTGTGCCTATCGGATCAAGGTGTGCAGAATGTACTCAGCATAAAGGTCCTTGCATTTTAGTAAATGGAAGATAGACTCTGTGCCTATCGCCTCAAGGTGTGCAGAATGTACTCAGCATAAAGGTCCCTGCATCAATTAAACATACAAACTTCAGCTGGTACCAAACAAATTACGTGGAAGAGAAAACTGACAGTGATGCTTCTATGATTTTCTTTGGAAAAATAAATAAATTTCTTAACTGCATATTGCTTCCTTCTAGTGATCTAAAATTACATCACAGCTAAAAAACTATTGGTTGTTTGAGACTTACATCGAGTACTGGATAGCTTCAACAGCAGTGGTTGAAGGTAAAAAGTCATTGACAGCAACCTCTTTGTTCTCATTCTTCTTGTCTGTAAAAATATGTCAAGAAACCTCTCACATTGTAAATAAACCTTGATAAACTTAAGAAATTCTTACACTTGGGCAATAAATTTCAGACATAAGAATGAAAAGCATACAGTCTTCAAAGAAGCGGCGGATTTCCGAAAGGCGATGAGGGGCAAGCTCTTTTATGTCAGTATAGTGCTTATACTCTGGATCATCAGCGCAAACTGCAATGATCTTATCATCTTTCTCTCCCTGGATTCAAAGCACAAAGTAGTTATTTCAAAGTAGTTATCATCAGTACCAAAGATTCTGTTTGCTTTAGGGCTTTAAAAGGGTACCTGGTCAATCATAGGCATAAGTCCTATGGCTCTGGCTCGAAGAAAGCAACCAGGAAGGACGGGCTCCTATTCAAGTCACTGATTTAGGTTAGAATTTGTGAAAGGTATTGTTAACATGAAACTCAAACATGCAAACACCAAGAATTATACAAATAAATTGGTGAAGTAATGCAAATTCAGCATTTGGTATTTTGTATCTTTATGATAAATTGTTGAATGATTTGTGGAAAAACAATAAAAACTAGTGAAAAGAGAAATGCAAACTTATGAGTAAACACAAACTTCCAAATGTCCTGGAAACTTCTGAAACAATTAGGAATATACCACTAATATTCAGGGACCTCTGTGAATAGTAGTAGCATAGAATGCCACTGAAGAAATTAGTATTTTAGACGCTCAATGAAAAAGATGTCAAGAATTTAACGATTACAGAATTATCCAAGAAATATGTCATTTTAGCATTATGCCCATCACCACTCAACAGAATTTGTTAAACAAGATTTTTTTTAAAGTATATAACTATAAGTAGTAGTAGTAGTTTTTTTTTTTTTTTTTTGAGGGGGTGGGGGGGGGGGGGGGTGTTGGGGGTGGGGGGGAATAAATTCTATAGTTACAAATGGAGGAGGGAGATTTGAACTTAGGACGTCTCCATTGAAAACATTAGGAGATGCTAGTTAAGCTACAAGGTTCTTGGCAACTATAAGTAAAATTTTTATTGATAGACATGATATTTTATTAAATAAATGAATATGAAACAATAACAAATTACCTGCATAAGAATTAAAACATCTAGTGGATCGTTGTCTTCACACAATGTGCGAGGGATAAAACCATAGTTATGAGGGTAGACCACAGATGAATACAAAATCCGATCAACCTGAACAATTTATCCACATGGTAAGAACAATCTGATCGTAGATATCTAAGCAAAGAACAAGGTGACAAATTGAAAGGACTAAGATTCTTCTGGATAGAAATACAACTCAAGGACCATTTCCTTCCAAACAATTTTCAGTTCTCATCCACCTGAATTGCCCACCCTTTTTTAGTGGTCATGTGGCCGGGAGAAGAGGGGGGGGGGGGGGACAGGTGATGTTGGGTAGATGGACTGGATTGGACTGAAGCATTTAGAAGTGAACAGGACCCTTTCTAGTTAAATATGCTTCAATAGACAGTTGAAAGAATATGCTTTGTAGACTAGCACCAAAAGCATTCATTTCTAAGTGTTTGAACTGGATCATACCTTGATTAGTCCTGTCTTCTTGTCAAGTTCATATTTGACCTTACTTCCCTTTGTGATCTCAACAACCTGTAGCATTCCAATAAGCAATTCAACAAGCAAATACTTCGGAAATTTTGCTAGAAGAAAAGGAATCCACTTAGAAGTTGAGCATTGTTGCTGGGAAAGAGAAAATACATGAAATTTTAAAAAGGGTGTGAAAAGTTGGCTGCTGGGATATAGAGTCTAATTTACTTCTCCAAATAATTTGAGAGGAGAAGGTTTGAAGTGGTGGTGAAAAAATTAGCCTGCAGCACTAATGTTTACCCACTGGCATAAAAAGGAACACTAGGTTGCATAAGAATAACCATAAAGTTGAGGAATCTACTTTGAGAATCCTTAGGTACTCATGTCTTGTGCTATTCTGTCTTTCCTCATCAAGAACTGATCGAAGATTTCATTTTGTCTTTGTACACAAAACAACTAATGCTGAAAAAACTAGGTTGTTAAATATCAAGGGCTCAATTCCCCTTCATCAACTAGTTTTTTCTCTAAGGTATACCACTTCCACATGATAAAGTTGGGTTCAAAACATACACAATTGAAGATATTGGGTGCTCCAGGTCCTGCAGACGATTATATGCAACAGGATCAGTATCCTTAAGTTTAAGTTTATAAGAACACTGAATGTGGTGGGATTATAGATACCGATCTCAAGATCATGCCAAGGATGAGCAGCAACTGATCTCCTTGACAAAGATGAAAGGATCCTCTCATTCAAGCGGGGAGTTGGACGATGAGGTTGAGTTTCTTGACCTTCACCTCCATTTTGCCCATGACTCATCTCTAATAAGATGCTGGAAAAATGTGAATTGAAAAGCTTAATAAAATATGCAAAACAGTGGATCTAAGAACTCTGTTGCTTAATTCAGGGTGAGAGAGATGAAAATTAGATATGCTAGTTGCAGGAGGTAGCAATGCAGAATTCTTATGCAGTTCACATTGAGTAGCCATTATTTATAAAGATCTTTTGGGGTAAGACAAGGCATGGTTGAAATAGTCCGATGAAAGATACAGTGTAAAAGAGGAGAAGGTATCTCATGTATCGAATATATGTACCCTCCTTCTCATAGTGAGTGGGTCCCATACCACTATAGACCCCACACACTATGAAAGGGACTATGCATGTATAAGATGCATGAGATAATTATTTCTAAAAGAGTGATAATGAAAATGTATGCATACGTATACTACATGAATTGAGGTTGTTCAAACAAACCCCTATAATTAAGAATTTTTTTTTTTGTATCACAGGAATATACAACATGGGAAAAACCTGTTTCACAGTGTGTGGATCCACACACTCTGGAAGAAACACTGCCCATACAACACCACACTTACATAGGGTTGGGTTATGGGGTCCATCCTATGTGAGTGCAGCGCCGTGTTATATATCCCTGTGATAAATAATACCACCTCATCTATCTAAGCAAAACGCCCATAGCTATTGAAATATTTTGACATGAAATGCCATTTCTATGACCATGATAAAGGAGAGTAGCTTTAAATCTGCAAAAGTGAGATCCCCATCACTATTGAAATACTTTGACATAAAACATGTCCTTTTTTAGTTTTTTTATCACAAAACTTTTAATCTTCAAAAGTCCAATAGGTAATGGGTGCACAGATTAAATCACTGGGGCAATATTGAATGTTCTACAGTGAAAATTACAAAAACGAATTGAGCCCAGAAGCCTATGCCGGATCTGCTATTGTCTATTGTCTGAAAGCAATTGAGAACTTAACCTTTGTACTAGAGTTTAAAAGTTTAAAGTCAACCCTTATTATCTAAGGAGGCCATATTGGGACCAAAAAAAAAAAAGAGCCCCATAACCAATATTAGATTGGCATGACTTCATACACAGATGGATCCAATCCATAATATTTATGTGATGATTCTGGGACCATAATAAATCTATTGGACACGTTAAAATTATCCAAAAAGAAACTGTGCTTTGAGTGCTCTACTACATCTATCATACTATCAAAGTGTGTATCTTTCCACATCCTAATGTGTTAAAACTTAAGTCCAAAGATCAATCACTATTCCTGGTACAACACATTGTAGATCTCCACCTATAGGAATTTGTAACTATGCACATAAACTTAAAACACACACAAGAGCATGACATAGTGAAATCTGTATGTGGGAAAAGACCAAAAAGATCAAATGTAAACAATAAAGAAGGAATGAGTGCAAACATACCTAGGATTTTGAAGTTGGAGAGGTAAAAGAAAGAGAGAAATAAATATGTACGGATTAGACGGAGTTCTCAATACTGGACAAAGGGCATTGACATTTTATAGGGAGAAAGTGAGAGGCGTGTTGTGGGATTGGTCAATTCTTTGAAGGGCTGTCCGTGTCTGTTTGGGAGAGAAGTTAGCTCTCCCCCTCCACCTACTTCGCTAACTTTCAAAGATCGTTGTTTTATATGAAAAAAAAAAAATGGTTTTTTTGTTTGTTTGGGGTAATATGTGAGGAAGATCTAACCTGCCCTTTGAGATGTTTGTTAGTAATTTGTTAGGGAAAATCTTATCTCCAAACTACTTGGAAAAAGAACTCCTCTAACCTACTAGTCACATGACTTATTTTCTAGGTTGTCACGTAATGTGTTAAAAGAGTTTCATTCAAACTGGTTTAGATGAAAACTTTGTTAGTTGTTATTAGGGTTTGATTACCTGTGGTCTAAGGCATTAGTTAAGATCGAATTTAATAATATAATCGATTGGCTTTTTATAGAGAGTCAAGTCACTTTCAATTTAAATTTATTTTTTAACTTTTGTTACATCCCAATAAAAGTATAGGACCGTTTGAAGCTTTTTTAACGAGTGCACAAAGACATTGATTAACATATCTATTGTTGTTATTTAGTTAGCCAATACTTGGAAACAAGTGTTTAAAAATAGAACTTTAAACAGTCGTCTAATAATTTTGAGTGAAAGGCTTAACTCAATTAAAGATTAGTCATGTCAAGAATCTTGAAACTCATTTTGCACTTCTTGTTTCTCTAGAGAGATGTCTAAGGTTCAAATCATCTATCCCCTTAGAGCAATAACACCCAAATGAGCATTAGCATTGAGAGGTGTAAAATCCCCTAAATGGCTATTTTACATCCACACATGCACAAAACCTGGTTTACCAGGTTATCACTAAAAAAAAATTAGCACTTTGCTACAATGATTTGTTACATATACAACTTACTATTCACTGATGGTAAACATAAATTTCTTTATTTTATTCAACTCTTTACTCTCTCTCTCTCTCTCTCTCTCTCTCTCTCTCTCTCTCTCTTCATTCTTCTGTCTTTTGTCTCTGGTGTTGGGCTTTAGTTTTGGTGGTTGGGGCTTGAATCAATGGATGAGTTTTGCTTGAGTTTTGGTGGTTGGGGTTTGTTTGAGTTTTGGTTGCTAGGGGTTTTGGGTTTTGTTTGTGGTGGTCGTGGTGCGTGGTGGTGGTGGTAGGTTTGGTTTGAGGAGTTTTGGTTTCTACTCAGTGTTATTTTTGGGTTTGAATTAGAGGTTTTGGTGGTGGGTGGTGTGATTGGATTGCTTGGCAATGGTACGTTATTTTTGGGTTGAGTTTTGGATGTTGCTGTGTTGTTTGGTTTGTTTCAAAGGAAGAGATAAAAATGGAATTGAAGAGAAAGAAAGAGTTGGAGAGGAAAAGAGAGAAATGGATAAATAAAATAATAGGGTTGAAAAATAAGAAATGAGATGTTGGATGAGTTGTAAAATGGTATTGTAAAATAGATAAAGAGTATTTTAGTCTGTAAAAAAAAATATATATATATATATATATATTTTTTTTTTTCATTCTCAGGTGCTAATGCTCTTAGTAATTATCGAATTATAAAAATAAAAAAAAGTAAAATTTTCTAGAATCTTGTACGATTAGGTTAATGAAAAAAAAGTTCGTTTGAACATTAAAATAGTTGATTAATGGACTTAAAAGACATTTTAAAAATCTAAAGGTCCTGGATAAAGAGTAAAATAATATGATCAAAGGCTAAGACACCATTTCCTTACATTAAAAAAAAATTAATAAAAAAATTAAATACAAGAATAATGAATTTAAATTAATAAATAAAGTGTATCTATAATTATAAATAAAAAAAGAAAAAAGAAAAAAGAAACAAACTTTTCGCAACGTGCACAGAAAGATAAAGGAGGTAAGCCATTATTTTGTAATATATAATGGAAATATTAAGATTCTGTACAAATTAGAGTGGGATTCTTGTTGTTTTCTTGGGCACATGTATGGTAGGAAAATCTATGGAAGTGTACGAGTAAAACCCTATTGGCAAGGAAAAGGCGTGCGTTAATGAATTATGAATGTCAATGTGTCCTGCACTTTTGGTGGTCGAATATTGGGGACAATTTCAAGTGATGTAGAGATATTGCTTGTTTGTTTGTTTGTTTGGGTTCTGAAAAACTGAGAACCTCCCTTTTCTGACTCTTGCTCACACCACGTTGCCACTTGCCTGCACGTTTTAAAGGAAATCTCTCTCTCTCTGTCTGGTTTGGGTAGGATCATTCACAGTCTGTCTATACAGTATACATTATCAAATTCTAGTAATTGACTCATGGATACAATTATACAAAAATTAATAGTAATAATGATGACTCATGGATAAGTCTGTGTATCAATCTAGTCAGCATCTTATATAAGTTAATTTCCTTCAATGATTACTTTCTCTTTGTTGCATCTAGTCAGCATCTAGTCAGCAAGGATTTGCTGCAACCTTAGTTTCAGCAATTCCTACATAAATCGTTGTATTTATTTTGTTTTAAAGAAAATCATTGGTGGATATGAGATCAAATAAAGTAAAAGTAAAACCCACAGAAATAATTTGCCACATTGCACAAGTCTCGAAGCACTTAAAGAGAAATTTTTGGACAGGTGTCTATTTAACAGCTTGACATATCATTATTATGTAGGAAGCAACCTTGGTTGCAGCAAATCCTTGCTAATCTGTTTAGGCCTTATGTACATGTACACAGTTTTTTAGCTAAGGAAGGGGGGATGCAAAATTCGGCATCCTAAGTGCCTGATTGCTCAAAAAATGGTACTTTTAAGGTTTGTTTAATTGAAGAGAGAAAAAGTGAGAGAAAAGAAAATGAGGAGGGGATAAAAAATGGGAAGATAGAGAATTCTTTTGTTTGAGAGGTGAAAAAATAGCGGGATAGAAAACTCTCATGCCTCTCTTAGATTTTTGATGGTCCTGAAAATATATTCGTCTACCATAGAAGGACGATAATCAAGGACGATATTGGAATAAGCCAAGCCCAGGAAGATTTGCCTGACAAAGGCTCAACCATCGTCCCTCAGTTATGGCGAGGCGTTACATAAACAAATAACGGTCTTCAACATCGTTGGAAGATCATTCTATCCATTTAATACCTTATGTAGGCGTTACGAATCCTACAATGATTTGACCATCAAAGCAAGGCCAACGCCTAGGAAGAGAGATCCTATATATGCCCATTGAGAAACCCTGCAAAAAAGGTACACAAAAAGAATTCTAAAAAATACTCATATTACTCTCTTTCCAAGTGCTAGCTATTCTAACTTTGGCATTGGAGGCTCTGTGGCAGGCGCCACACCGGTGTCCTAATTTCCTTTTTGACTTGTCTCTAGATCAGGTTAGCTCGTGGACAATCCCCGTCTGGACGAATCTCTTTACTGACGATCCCAGCATCATCAATTTGGCGCTGTCTGTGGGGACAGTATTATTCAACACGTGATTTGTCCCAATTAACTCACAAGTCCAGATGGAATCCAACACTAGCCCAGATCCTGCCGCGTTGGCTCTACAAATTCAGTCACTCGCAGCCACTGTGGAGGAACTTACCAGGCAAAACCAGGAGATGAGGCAGCGGTTGCAATAGGAAGATAACCGTACAAACGTCAATAAGGATGATGATGAAGACAGTAACAAGAGACGAACTAGCACCCTAGAAGAGGCGAGCTCAGATCTCCTTAGGGAGATGAGGAAAGAGATGGATGAATTGAGAAAATCCATCAAAGGGAAGATGAACCAAAGCTTAGAAAGGATAGTCAGGAAGACGGATTCACCTTTCACCGTGGCGGTCCAAGAGTGCCCGGTGCCCTCCAAGTTTCGTCTACCACAACTAGAGCCCTTCGACGGGCTGAAAGACCCACTGGATCACTTGAATACCTTCAGGACGACTTTGGGTCTTCAACAACCCCCTAACGAGATTTTGTGCTGCTCTTTTCCCACCACCCTCAAAGGAACAGCCAGGGAGTGGTTCAACAAGTTGCCAATGTCATCCATTGATAACTTCGAGCAGCTAAGTAGTTCCTTTGTCCGTCATTTTGTTGGCAGGCAATGTCCAAAAAGGATTGTTGACCATTTGCTCACCATCAAACAAGGAGAGAATGAACCATTGAGGTCTTATGTAACACACTTCACCCGAGGAATGCTGGAAGTAGACGGGGCAGATGATAAGGTACAACTCACGACCTCCAAGGTAGGGTTGAAGTCCAGAGATTTCGTGGCTTCCTTGGCCAAAAATCCCCCCAAGATGATGGCCGAGGCATTATTGAAAGCACAAAAGTATATGAATGCTGAAGAAGCATTGGAAGCCATTGATGGAGCAAAAAAAAGCAAGGAAAAGAAGAAAGAGAAGGAGGATGATCAGAGAGGACAAAAAAGAGATCGAGCTGATCGACAGAATGACGAAGGAAACAGACGGAGGGAGGACAAAAACCCTCGTCCAATGAAGTTCACATCGTTAGTGATGCCTGTTGACCAGATTCTGATGGAAATAAGAGACGAACCATCTCTTAAATGGCCAAGGCCACTCCATTCATCGCCTAGTCTACGCGACAAGAGGAAATACTGTCGTTTTCACAAAGACATGGGCATTACACAGAGGATTGTAGAGATCTGAAGGAGCAGATTGAAGAACTTATACGGAAAGGAAAACTGCAACAATATGTGAAAATGGGAGATTTCAGCAAATACAGCCAGAAAGGTCAGCACGGGGACTCAAAGAGGGACGAAGACCGCCTATCGCCTCGTCCACGGAATGCATTAGGGGAAATAAAAACTATTACAGGGGGACCAACCACAGGGGGATCATTCAGATCCTTCAGGAAGTCACACCAAAGGCAGGTAAATAGTGTTCACAGTCTACCTCCTCTGAAGCAAAGACGGACGAACTAAGACATGTACTTTTCAAAAGAAGATGCAAGGGGTATAAAGCAACCTCATGATGACCCACTGGTCATTATGATCATGATCGAGGGGTTCAATACGAGGAGGGTTCTGGTAGACAGTTGGAGCTCGGGTGACATTATTTACCTTTCCTCCTTCCAGCAACTAAAGCTAGACCCAAAAAAGCTTCGTCCTTTCGAGTCCCCCCTCGTCAGTTTCAGTGGAGACAAGGTATACCCCAGGGGGATAATGATGTTGACAGCCACTACCGGCTCATACCCCCTTTAGGTAACCAACCAGCACAATTTCTTGGTGGTAGACTCACCCTCGTCCTACAATGTGATAATAGGACGACCTACGCTCAACCGCTGGAAGGTTGCTACTTCCACATACTGTTTGAAGGTAAAATTTCCAACAGAACAGGGGGTCGGTGAGATAAAAGGAGACCAGGTATTGGCAAGAGAGTGTTACCAGGCCGTCCTGGCCTCAAAAGAGAATCATATGTGGACAGTCGAGGAAAAAACACCAGAGATTGTTGAGAAGCTAGAAACGATAGAGTTGGTTGAAGGAAGTCCAGCGAAGACGACCTAAATAGGGACGAATCTAAGTCCCAGGACGAAGGAAAGGATCATCAACTTCTTAAAAGATAAGCTCGATGTATTTGCTTGGAGCCACGAGGATATGCCAGGGATCCCAGCAAGCCTCATCCAGTATCGCCTGAATGTTGACTCGAAGAAGAAGCCCATCTAGCAGAGAAGAAGAGTCTTTGTCCCCGAACGAAACAAAGCAGTAATGGAGGAAGTAAATAAATTGCTTGCTGCCAATTTTATTCGGGAAGTTCACTACCCTGAGTGGTTGGCCAACGTGGTCATAGTCAAGAAAGCAAACAGGAAGTGGAGAATGTGTGTCGATTTCACAGATCTTAATCAAGCCTGCTCGAAGGAAAATTTTCCCTTGCCCAGAATTGATTAGCTGGTAGACTCCACTGCCGGACATAAACTTCTCACGTTCATGGACGCATTTTCCGGATATAACCAGATACAAATGGCTGAGGAAGATCAAGAAAAAATTGCCTTTATCACCAGTCAGGGGCTCTACTACTACCAGGTCATGCCTTTTAGACTCAAGAACGCAGGGGCCACCTATCAAAGGTTGGTGAACCAGATGTTCAAGAAACAGATCGGGAGAAACGTGGAGGTATACGTTGATGATATGCTCGTTAAGAGCAAAGAGGAAGAGGACCACTTGGATGACCTCAAAGAGATGTTCAACACGCTCAGACAGCACAACATGAAGGTGAACCCGTCCAAATGTGTTTTCGGGGTTTCCTCAGGGAAATTCCTCGGGTTTATGGTGTCGCAAAGGGGAATTGAAGCAAACCTCGAGAAAGTCAAGGCCATCCTCGAAATGTCTTTGCTAAAGACGATCAAAGAAGTACAATCCCTCACAGGAAGAGTAGCAGCTCTCAATAGGTTTGTCTCTAAGGCCACAGGTAAGGCTGTCCAGATTCATCCGGTAACCCGATCCACCCGAAAAACCGACCGGAACCAACCCGAATCCGGCCGACCCGACTGCTTCGGCGGATCGGCACCACCAGAAACTGATTCCGACGGGTTGGTTTCGGTATTCCTCCTCTAAAACCCGAAAAACCCGAACCGACCGAAAGATTTCCAGATTCCGGCCAAAATTTCCAGATCTTAGCGAGAATTTCCAGTTTCCGGTGAGAATTTTCCAGAATTCGGTAAGAATTTTCCAGAATCCGGCGAAAAAACCCAGATTCCGGCGACATTTCCCTTAGATCCAGTAAGATTTTGACCGGATCTTGCGAAATCTCATCAAATCCAGTTAGATTTTCGCCAGATCTAAGGGAAATATCGCCGGAATCTGGAAAACTATCGCCGGAATCTGGGTTTCTTCGCATGATCTGTGTTTTTTTATCGTTTTTTCGCCGTCTTCTCAGATCTACGACTCCGACCGACCCGCCCACCATCCGTTCATAATATGAACCGCCCGACTCGATTACTCAGCGGGTCGGCGGTGGGTGCATTTTTTCCCCCACTCGATTCCGGCGGGTCGGTTCTGGGTTGGGCACAAATCCGACCCGGACCGACCCGTGGACAGCCCTAGCCACAGGCAAATGCCTTCCCTTCTTCAAGACTTTGAAGAAAGCGTTTGCCTGGACGGAGGAGTGTGAAACAGCGTTTTAAGAGTTGAAGCACTACCTGAGCAATCCCCTACTCTTAAGTCTGTCCAAAGAAGGCGAAGACTTATTCTTGTACTTAGCAGTATCTCTCATGGCAATCAGTGTAGCGTTGATCAGAGAAGAAAACAGGTTGCAACTTCCTGTATACTATGTCAGCCAGGCTCTCTAGGGTACCGAGGCGCGATATCCTCGCATAGAGAAGATCACCTTCGCCCTAATAGTGGCTTCAAGAAAACTTCATCCATACTTCCAAGCTAATCCTATCATAGTAATGACAGACCAGCTAATCAAAAAAGCGATGAACAAACCCGAGGCCGCAGGATGAATGGCACAATGGGCTATCGAACTCAGCTAGTTCGACATAGAATACCGTCCATGAATAGCCATAAAAGCTCAGGTGTTGGCTGATTTCATAGCAGAATTCACCACCCCCGAGAACACTGGCGACCAAGAAGACCTTTGGATGATAAACACTGACGGATCGTCCACTCAGAAAGGAGGCGGAGCATGCGTTGTTATTACTTCCCCTGAAAAAGACATTCTCAAGTATGGGGTCCAACTCAAATTCCCTATAACTAATAATGAAGCAGAGTACGAGGCCTTGCTGACAGGACTAAGAATAGCTTGTGCTCAAGAGCGACTCACAGCTCGTCATAGGGCAAGTTAAAGGAGATTTCGAAGCAAAAGAGACGAGAATGCAGAAATACCTCAAATTGACGAACCAGCTGGTAAGTACCTTTCATCACGCGGAGTTTGTTCAGATCCCACGGGAACAGAATGTAGAAGCTGACGAGGTAGCACGAAGTGCCTCAGCAGACAACCAGGATAAAATGAATGATTGGAGGATGGAAGAACAAGACTCTCCCATCATCAAAGAGTTTCAAACTTTCCCCGTGCATACACGCTCGGGATGGACGGATCCCATTTTATCGTTCCTTAGAGATGGATGATTACCACCAAATCCTGAAAAAGCCAGAAAGGTTCAAAAATGAGTTGCCCGGTTCACAATACTGAATAACGAACTTTACAAAAGGGGCTTCTCCTAGCCCTACCTGAGATGTTTAGAAGAAGACGAGGCCAGATATGTCCTGGAGGAGGTACACAGGGGACTCTGCGGAGATCACATAGGGCATAAGTCGCTTGTGAGGAAGATCATGAGGGCAGGTTATTTTTGGCCCATGATGCGGCAAGACGCAGCGGAGTTCGTGAAGAGATGTGACAGTTGCTAGAGGTATGGGAATGTTCAACGAGTCCCTGGGGAAAAAATGACGACCATCTCCTCACCCTGGCCGTTTGCACAATAGGGGATCAACATCATGGGCCCCCTACCACAGGGAAAAAGACAGATGAAGTTCCTACTCGTCGCAATTGACTACTTCACGAAGTGGGTCGAAGCAGAGGCTCTTGCAACGATCACCAAGGCAAAGGTACAAAATTTTGTATGGAAAAATATTATTTGCAGGTTCGGGATACCAAGGATGATCATTTCAGACAATGGTCGTCAGTTCGATAGCCACGGATTCAGATCGTTTGCTCGAGCCTAGGCATCAAAAACAAATACTCATCACCAGGACATCCTCAGGCCAATGGACAGACGTAAGTAACCAACCGAACCTTGCTCAAGATTATCAAGTCCCGGTTGATGGGGGCAAAGGGAGCATGACTCGAGGAATTGCCGAGTGTCTTGTGGGCTTACAGGACGACGGCATGAACACCAACAGGAGAAACACCCTTCAATCTAACATACGACACCGAAGTAGTCATCCCAGTTGAGGTAGGACTTACTAGCCTCAAGAGAGAGTTCTTTGACAAACAACGCAACGACGATCAACTGAAGCTGAACCTCAATTACCTAGACGAAGTCAGAGACCAAGCCTCCCAAAGAATGGCCAAGTACCAGCAAAAGATGGCTGAATACTACAATCAGAGAGTAAAACTAAAAAGATTCAGCATCGGGGATCTAGTACTCTGGAAGGTGACACATGCAACAAAAGATCCAGCGCAAGGCAAGCTCGGTCTGACCTGGGAAGGACCCTACAGAGCGTCCATTATTCATGACAGGATAGTTACCACCTAGAAGACTTAGATGGAAAAAGGCTACCTCGTCCCTGGAATGTTGAACATCTAAAGAAGTATTATGAAAAAGGAATCATAGCCTGATTGTATAATTTAATTTCGAACTCTTTAACACAAGTCATGTAATAAATGATTATTTAGAGTTTTGTAAGTTGTTATTCAGCATCTCACGAGCATTATCCAGCAGTTCGTGCGCTCTAATTATCTCCTTCTCAAGAGACCAAAAAGGTCGTCCAAACAGAAAAACGATAAGATTCCTTAAATGGATGTACATCGTCCAAACCAAAGAGACGATAAGATTCCTTAAATGGATGTATGTCGTCCAAACCAAAAAGACGATAAGATTCCTTAAATGGATGTAAGTCGTCTAAACCAAAAAGACGATGATACTCCTCGAACGGATGAACATCGATAAGATTCATTAAATGGGTGGATATCGTCCAGATACGGACGAAGAGAGTACTTCAACAAAAATCCTCTAAGTCCACATAAGGACGAAAAGAGTATTTAAACAAAAATCCTCTAAGTCCACATAAGGACGAAAAGAGTATTTAAACAAAAAGCCTCTAAGTCCCCGCAAGGATGAAAAGAGTATTTTTCCTCTGAGTCCCCATAAGGACGGAAAGAGTACGTAAATGAAGATTCTCCAAGTCCCCATAAGGTCGAAGAAAAGGCATCTACAATTGAAACGAAATACCAAAAAACATATCACATATAAAGAGATGCAAATTGTTCGAAAGCACCAAGACATACCAGGCATAAAAATATTGTTCGCCCAAAAGCCCAAAAACATATAGGGCACAAAAAAAGAAAAGAAAAAAAAGGGGTGTCTTGGAAAGTGAAGCCTGGTTAAGCCAGAGGTGTGTCGTCGCCACCCTTGTCAGCCTTAGAAGGATCCTCACCAGAAGCCTGAACAGCTTGGGCCGTCTCGTCCGCCTCAATTTCCTTATCAACGGCTTCAAAATCCAAGTTTTCCAGATCGGTTCCAAGTCTGTGCTTCATTAAATACCTCCTCAGTAGTTCAAAACCCTTAAAGTACCACTGGAACAAAATAGTATTATATTTCTCTGTCGTCTGGAAAGCAAGGACGGCCTTAGCAATTGCAACTTCCATCCTCTGGTTGGCCGACACGAGTTCGTCCTTCTGCTTCGTTAATAGTTTCTCAGCTCCAAGTTGCTCGATCAGGACTTTAACTTGCTCCTTGGAGGTATTATGAGCGTCCATAGCAGCAATCAAATCTCTCTGCAACCTCGAAGCTTCAGCCTCCAAAGCCTCCACTTTCGAAGTGGCCATGACTGCCTTCTCCTTGTTCGCCAAAAATTGTGTAGTAAGGTGCACCGTCTCTCCCAACACCTAATAGTAAAGAATTCCATCAAAACTTGAATCAACAAAGAAAGAAATAATAGAGTAAGGGGAAAATTACTTGGACGAGCTTGTGAACATGTTAGCTCACCATCTCGTGGGAAGGCACAAGGGAAATCTCCTTCATTGCTTCAGGAGTTAAGAGCTCATTTGCTCGAGTCATGGTTGCCTCAGCATCAGCCCAAATGGTGGAGCCCACTTTCTTCTTGCCCTTATACCCTGTTTTTTGCTTCTTCGGGGTAGGGACCTTTTCAATGGAAATGGCAGGAGAAGCTATCCGTCCCTCGTCTAAAGTGGGGGTGGACGAACCCCTTTCAGCCACCTCTTTCTCTCTTTCTTTTTCCTTGTCAGTTATCCTTAATGTTTTTTGGCCAAT
Organism: Quercus lobata; assembly: GCF_001633185.2. NCBI lineage: Eukaryota > Viridiplantae > Streptophyta > Magnoliopsida > Fagales > Fagaceae > Quercus > Quercus lobata. The sequence goes on along the minus strand of NC_044911.1, from coordinate 47,916,727 downwards.
ACTTGAAAGAGGTTCATTCTTCTTCACCTTAATTTTGGCGTACATATCCTTGTTAAATTTGCTTGTCATCTCTGCACCAAAAAGGAAGAAAGAAAAATGGATGATCGCGCGCGTCAAGATGACTCACATTTCCTCTGCTCTCGGTCAATTGCTTGAAGGACGTAGAGTGAAGGCTCAGGACCTAGACAATGACGGGCCAATGTGCGCGGATCAACTAGCTCATCGAAATTGTCAATCGTCCTTGTGTACTTAATGGCCTCCTGAACTCTTTCTTCAAACTGGCTCTCAAGATCAGGGCGCTCCTTCACTAAAAAAAAAAAAAAAAAAACAAAAGAATTGTAAGAAGGACGATCAAAATCAGCCAGAGTACTAAGAAAAGAGGCTTAAAAGGCAAACGCACCAATATGAGGGGTCTCCCATCGGCGCAGCAACCTAGGGACATTCCCCCAAAAGTCGTCGGACAAAGTCTCCCAACCATCGCCCAAAACAAAGAAATATTTGGACTTCCAATAACGGAAGGACGAGGGAAGATCAACTACAAGATGGGATCTCCTGTCCCAGGGAACAAACTCATAATATCCAAACTCCTTGGACTCTTTTTGGCGGTAGAGGTAGGTGAACTCGTTGAGAGTGATCATGTCTCCATCCGCTATGGTCATCCAGATCACCATACAGCTTATGACGATCCTCCAGGAGTTCGGCATAAACTGCCCGGGGGCAATTTGTAGGTGATCTAAGAGTTCCATAATGAATGGGTGAACGGGAAACCTTAGGCCACACGAAAAAGCAGCTTCATAAAACCAAACTTCACCATGGGCAAAGGCACAAGCCTTCTTGCCCTTCCTAAGTAGACGAGCCCTAGTTTCATCAGGAAATTGGAATCTATCCCTAAACTTATTAAAGACATCCAGCTTCAAGGTACACTTTTCTTTGAGAGCGTGAAAGGGACGGGATGTTGTAGAGGTAGAAGGAAGAATGGACAAAGACAGAGGAACGGAGGTGGCCGTGTCCCTAACAGCCCCATCCGCGACCACACTAGAAGACGAATCGCTCTCCTGACCACTCGATCCCAACTCGGACCCCATATCTTCCCCCCTAAGAACCCCACGGACTGATTTAAACCAAGACAAAGACTGATGCAACAAAGGGTACAAATCACCTAAGGCTAAATCAAGGCCACTATCCCCTACAACGAAACCCCCAATTTGTGGGTATTGGTCTCTAGAAGAATTTACCAGCCCCCCCAAGCGAGCGAAAAGAAAGGCAATGGAGGGAGAGATATTCCTAAATTTAGTATAATCCACCATTCAGGAGAGTTACGCAATCCCAAAACGGAAAATAAGAATGCGAAAGAGAAGAACACAGAACAGCCAAAAAGAGAAAAAGCATAGAAATAGGCAAACGTACCTGAAAATAAGGAGGAAAACCAAATAGGGTGGAGCGAAATGCGCAGCAGCAACAGTAAACTCAGAGAAATCAGACACAGAGAAAGTGGAGAGAAAGGATGGAAGTCAGAGATGTCAAATGCAAAAGGAAAGTGAAAAGATGAAAAAAATAAAAGAGTTAAAAGGTTTGCCTTGAAAAATGCGAGAAACTGAAAAGGCAATCACCAAAAACGAGAACTGCTCACTGATCAGAAAAGGACACGTGGCCACAATGCATGCCACGCTGCCATAAGACCATAAATGCGGAGAACATAATCCCAAGCGTCAGAAAAATTTTCAAAAAAAAAAAAAGGGACCTCTCGTATTCCCTGGACCATCCGAATTGAGGACGATCACGGAATAGGGGGGCAGCTGATGGTCCTGAAAATATATTCGTCCACCATAGAAGGACGATACTGGAATCAGCCAAGCCCAGGAAGATCTGCTTGACAAAGACTCAACCATCGTCCCTCAGTTATGGTGAGGCGTTACATAAACAAATAACGGTCTTCAGCACCGTTGGAAGATCATTCTGTCCATTTAATACCTCACGTAGGCGTTACGAATCTTGCAATGATTCGACCATCAAAGCAAGGCCAACGGCTAGGAAGAGAGATCCTATATATGCCCATTGAGAAAGCCCGCAAAAAAGGTGCACAAAAAGAATTCTCAAAAACACTCATATTACTCTCTTCCCAAGTGCTAGCTATTCAAACTTTGGCATCGGAGGCTCTGTGGCAAGCGCCACACCGGTGTCCTAATTTCCTTTTTGACTTGTCTTTGGATCAGGTTAACTCGTGGACGATCCCCGTCTGGACGAATCTCTTTACTGACAATCCCAGCATCATCAAATTTTTTATTTTTTAATTTTTAAAAAACATTATATTTTTATTAAAAAAATTGTGTATGGATCGACACATTATTTAAAGAAAAAGAAAAAAAAAGTACAAAAACCCAACAGATGTGGAAATACTTTAAAAAAAAAAAAAAACCTTTCAAAAGAGATTAAAAAAAAAAATCAAACAAACGAATGAGAAGAGATAGAAGGAAAAGACAAAATCAAAGAATTGGAAGAAAAAGACTAAAATTCAAAGAAGAGGAAAAAGAAAAAAGAAGGAGAAGCACGTTGTAAGAGGCATTTTCATCCAAAAAAAAACCCAAACAATTTGCAACCCATTTTCTCTCTAGTTTTCTCTTGATTTAGGGAGAAAATATTTTGATAGGATGAGGAGAATACACCTAGGTCACACTAGTTTTCCCTCTTAAAATCATTTTCTCCCCCTTTTCTCTCTCCCCTTTTCATTCCCCCCTAAAATCTACTTAACCAAACGAACTATTAGGGTCTGTTTGGTTGGAGAGGTGGAAAAGTAGGAAGATAGAAAATGATAGGAGGATGGAAAAGTGGGAGGATAGAAAAAATTTTAATTTTCCTCATTTTTGTTAGTGGAAAAGTGGAGGGATGAAAAAAGAGAGTTTGTATAAATTTACGCATATAAACTTGTTAAAAAATGATCAATTAAAATAAAAAAAGTGATAAACAACCCAAAAAAAAAAATCAATCACCTAAATTTATTAAAAAATAAAAATCATGTCCAGAAAAAAAAATCACATCTAAACCAAAAAAAAAAAAAAAAAAATATGAGCACCGGACAAAGCCTGCCCAGTAAATCAAAAGAAAAAAGAATAAAAGAAGAAGAAGAGGCAACGTCCAGTAGGAAAAAAAAAAAAAGTGAAGAAGAGTAATGTGGACAAAGCCCATTTACAACGGTACATGGGCATTTTCGTCCAAAAATGATGCCCTATTTCTCCCTTCAGTTTTTTCCATATTTTAGGGAGAAAACTTTTTGGTGGGCCCGAGAAGAAAACACTTAGACTCCATTTATTTTCCTTCCTCCCACCAACCAAACACATTTCAAAAAAGTTTTCATTTCCATTTTCTCTCCAAAGTTTTCCATCCACCCTATTTTACCTCCAAACAAACACATCATTGTTAAAAAATGATGCTCAATTAAAACCAAAAAAGTAATAAACAACCCAAAAAAAATCAATCACCTAAATTTATTAAAAAATAAAAATCAAGTCCAGAAAAAAATCACATCTAAACAAAAATAAAAAATAAAAACAAAAACAAAAAAACACAAAAGAAAAAAAAAGAATATGAGCACTGGACGAAGCCTGCCCAATAAATCAAAAGAAAAGAAGAAGAGGCAATGTCCAGGAGGAAAAAAAAAGAATAGAAAAAAAAAAAGAGTGAAGAATAGTAATGTGGACAAAGCCCCATTTGCAACTGTACATGGGCATTTTAGTCCAAAAATGATGCCCAATTTTTCCCTTCAGTTTTCTCTCTGTTTTAGGGAGAAAACTTTTTGGTGGTCCGAGAATAAAACACTTAGACTCCATTTATTTTTCTTCCTCCCCACCAACCAAACACATTCCAAAAAAGTTTTCTTTCCCATTTCCTTTCCAAAGTTTTCCATTTACCCTATTTCACCTCCAAACAAACACACTTTAGCGCTAATTTTGCAAGAAAAGAAAAGAGAATGAGGGGACATAGGAGAGAGGAGAGAGAAAACAAAAGTGGCCCAATTGGTGCCACCTTTGCTGCAAAATTTGTCCCATGCCCATTGTTTGCTTGGTTTCCGAATACGGAGAGAAAAAAAATCATACACATATAATAGTAACTATATAATGCAATTGAAGATGCATCTTCACAATATCTTTAATATGTAAGCACTAACATAAAAAAATTACAATATATGAGCATATATTTTTTACAAATTAATCACATATACAAATATAATAAATTTATTTTCCAATTAATAAACACAAGCATAATAAAAATTATAAAGTGATACTTTATAGTGACTCAAGATGCTTACTACAATTGTGATACCAAGTGAAGGATTGTAAGAACTATAGAGTGACACTTAAAAAAAAAAATCATAAATAAACAAAAACTAACAACACTACAAAATAATAAAATTCATTAATAGTACATATTATAGTTTATTATGCTAAATATCAAACATAACCTAAAATGCTCATGGTCCTAACCATGATGAAATCAAAAGAAACTCAAATAAATGATTTATTAAGCTAAATTCAGGATAATAATAATAATGTTAAAATCATACCCACATTTTCTCTCTCCTCTCTCCATTTCTGGGTACCGGGCAAACATATGGGCAGGAGTCAAATTTGGGCAGCAAAAGCAGCACTCCTATGTCCCCCCATTTACTCTGCTATCTCTTGCAAAATCGGCACAAGACAAGGGTGCCATTTTTCTAAGCAATTCAACACCTAGGGTTTGCATCTCTTCTCATTTAACTAGAAAGACCATACAGTGTACGTAAAGTCACTCGTATTTAAGCTATATTTTGCCAAAAGAAAAGACTCTATTATTTGTATTTTTTTTTCCACGTTATGTAGTTTTCTTGAGAACGTTCCACTTTGAAAGTTTAGTCAAAGTGAAATTATCCTATCTTCTTTTTTCATTCATTTTTTCTTAAATGGGTTTGATATATGTGTGTATAATAATATTTATGAAAAAAATATCTGTGATTTTCTTTGAGAAGAAAGAATAGCCACTTCCATAAAATTCAAGGGGGATGTTTGTTAAAATTTCTTATATGGGTCTTTAATGGTACACCCAATATTTTTGGAGGTATTATGGAGCTAATGTTCAAAAGTGATGTAAGTAGCCGAGTGTGACAAAATTACTACCTGTGACCATGTTACTGCCTATCAAAAATGACAAAAAAAGAAAAAAAGAAAAAAAAAAAAAGGTATAATATGACGTGACAGAACCTATCATCAGATTTGATATAAACACTATCTTGTTTGACCTTATCACAATCTAAAATGAAAAAAAAAATAAATAAAAAATACTAGAAAAATGTGGAGCTACTTCTCAATATGATGTGAGTAACCAAAATATGTGACAAAGTTACTATATATTTAGCCTTGTCATTAGTTAATGTGTCATAACTAAAATGAAAATGTTAAAATGAATAAATACAAATACAAGATAAAATATGGAATGAATAAATTTGTCTACATATAAGGTGGGCTTCTATTAATGAAAAGATGACAAATGGTCACTTGAGAGGGTCTAGTCACTTGGAAAAGTAATTTGATTCAAGTAGTAGAAACAAGAAAAGATAAAAGAAGACTTAAAAATAACACTAGTAGAAGTAATAAAAATGAACATGTTAATTATGAAATTAACAAAAAGTATGATTTTGGATAAGATCAATAGAATAGTGGAAAAGAATGTGTCTAACCCAAATGAATTTGTTAAGAACCAATAGCCAACTCAAAATTTTGGGACTAAAGTTTGTTGTTGTTATAGGAAAGAATGCAAGAAACACATTAAAGCTCAATTAAATTTGAAAAATCTATCTACACTTGTATAAATGAGTGATAAAGGTCTAAAGCTTTTATTGGAAGTGACAAGAAATGCATGTTCAATAATTATTTTAGGCATTTAATATATATATTTATATATGTATGTATGTATGTATGTGTTGGAAATAAAGGAGAGGTAATACCAGAATTTTCTTTGAAAATTACACAATTTGATTTTACCAAAAGAGGTGGCAGAGATGAGACATGGATCAAGTCACTGTTTTGAGACAAATCGTGCCGTCTACTGCATATTCGATGTAGTTAAACAAATAGTTTTTGCACATTGTCCCCAGGATACAACAGCCCAACCACCTTTGCTGATTATCCTTGCAAGCCTACACTGCTCGTAGGATATAAGCTCTCTATAGTACTTTCTTTTCCCATAAAATTTTGTAAAAGATAGAATATTTTTGTGAGTAGTAAGAAACAATAGATGGTAAGTGTTTAAGACAATAAAAAATTGTTTTTGAAAAGTCTACAACTTTTTAATTCAAAAAATAAGAATGTGTATGTCTGAAACTTTTATTTCTTTCCATATATATAGAACCAGACATGTTGCTTGTCCTTAGCCAAAAGATAAAACGTTTGATATCAATTAAATAGTTATAAAGATATTGAAATTAATATATATAATCAATAGCCTTCTATATATATATATATATATAATATAATATAACCGGATATCAAAGTTGTCTTAGCCAAACTTTGTACGTTGAGAACAAAAGGAAAGGATCATAATGCCATGCATTTAATGGCCCATTATTATAATACATTTTCAAAAGTTTCTGAATATATGTTACAAAAAATTGCTAGCTGTTTGACCGCTTTCCATTAAACCAAATAGTAACCATTTGTGTACATATGGTAACTTATTATAATATAAAATAATTTAGTAATAGTTGTACATTTAAGTGCTAAATTTTTTTTCATATATGGCGTTATTATGTCATATTTAAATAAGAACGTTTGAATACAAAACGTTTAGAATGGGAAGTATATATTTGTAATAAAACCAAATATGCTGGCAATTATGGTATAAATAGCACGTTAATATTCATAAGTTTCCTGATTAAAACCATTGACAAAAGCTATTCAAATTTTGAATTATATTTGAATTTCAAAATTAGCAATCAACGTATTTGATATTAAGGGATAATTGATACACATAAATGAGTATAATATTTTTATAAAAATATCCAACAATATGTATGTATGTATGTATCATTCCTCTTATAGTGTCGATCCTATAGTATGTAGGATCTATATCCCGTAACAGGGAGGGTGCATATATAGGATGCATTAGATAATTTTCTAGTGCCCCTACCAAAAAAATAATTATAAAGACCAAAAGAAGCTATCTGTAGGAGACAAACTTCTATGCAATATGCGTACACAATAGTTTTCTAATTTCTCTCTCTGAAGGAAGAAACAACATATATATGAGATATGCCTATACATGCAGGTGATACACACTACAGAGGACTAGCAGCATTCAAATCCTTAAAAGTGAGTTCCCAATTCACTAATCAATGTACAGAATTTCAGATGTGTGCAAGTGCACACACAACACAGTTTTTGGCTTGTGGCCTGGACATTGGACAAATAATTTTGCTGACTGGCAGTAGATCAGCAAGAAGCATTATTTCAAGGCACATATATAGAATCAGGAGACATGGATATCATTTGAAGGAGACTGGAATTTGAAAATGTTTCCTCTAGTGCAGGAACCCTCTTGCTACCTCCATCAATGCTTTCTTTAGTAATATGTACCAATTCCCTTGCAACATCGATCATACCAAGTTTGCCATCTGCACCAAACAAGAAGCACCTCGTTGCAAGGTCTGCAACAATCTCTATTTGCTCCCTGCGAAAAGGCGGTTGCTCATGATAGTAAAGGAGTGGATCCACAATCTCTTCTAGCTTTCCACTCCTCATTTTTTGCAAAGCTACAGTTGGCATGTCTAGGTGATTTGAGCCTGCAATAATCTCAAGAAGCAGCATACCCATGTCATAAACATCATTTTTGTGCAAACAACATGAACCTTCATAGCTGTTATACAAATCAGCCCCATTCCTAAGGCTTGAGCTAAGTAGACCAAACCCAGCAATCTTCACAGAAAAATCTTGGTCTAAAAAAATGTAACCGGATTGGAGATGATGGTGGAAGATAGGAGGAGAAATTTCATACTGCAGGAATGCAAGAACACTAGCTGTTTCAGCAGCAATGTGCAGTCTTTTGTACCAGTCAAGACTAATACTATGTTCTCTCCTTTGATGTAAATGTTCCTCCAAGGTACCATTTGCGGGATACTCATAGAGAACTAGTGGGTTGTAGCCAGAGTCAATACAACATCCAAGGAGGCGGGCCGTATTCCTGTGTTGAACTGCAGATAAAACCTCAATTTGGGATAGAACTTGAAGCAAGTCTCTTTCATTGTCACATTGTAATTTATGCACAGCTATGTGCAATCCATCCCCAAGAACCCCAGCATAGATTGTTCCATTACTACTGTCTACAAGTTTCTGAGCCTCTTCAAACCCTTTGGTGGCTTGGTCTAGCTCATGGTAAGCGAATAATCGAGTTGTACAAGCTTTCCGGAATGAGATGGTGCTGTGAAAGTAACCCTTATCTGGGTCATATTTCCCCTGCTTTACAGGCCGCTTAAGTAGATAAAAAATTGCTATCAAGGAGGCGATTATGAAAACTGTTGCAAGAACTCCTGCATGTTTAGGATGCCATTATGTTAAACTCTCAGGGACTAGAAATATTAGAGAAATTCAAGACTGACCATGTCCCATTTATCTAAAATGGAAAATGATGAGATGAATGTACAATTACCAAAATTATTCTAACATCCAAGTTGCATTTAGCCATTTACTGTGTGGGTAAGGATAATTTTCAATAACATATATTGCAGTTTTTATTGAGACAAAATCTTCAAACCACCATTCATATGAAAATTGTAAGTCACATAGGGTCCAATTCTTGATTACACACCAGCTATAATAATCGCTTTCCTTTCACCATGTCCTTTGGTATAGCAGTCACTCCCATGTACTTCCTGTCCATCCTTGATGCATGCTGTCAAAGACATTCATAGAAGTGAATATCATAGTTATATAAGTGTCTTTAGCAGTTTCAGTGACACCAACCTTGTGACATATACCAAATTCAAGCAAGAAGAGCCCAATTCAAAGATGTGCACTTTCAAATGATTCAGTGCCCTTGAACTTGAATATTGAAGTAATAGCTTATTGTTATTAAATTTTACATTGATTTATTTTTAAATATCTTTTCTTTTTCTAAGCAAATTTGAAGGAGAAGACTGATGAGACCCACTGATTTATGTAAATATAATTTGATTGGGTGAGCTATCACATTAAGCCAAATGAGTGAATTCACCTGATAACTGTTTGCATTAGCTCAATTGGTAGTACATAATTAGAACATGTTAATTGGATGATATCATGTTTGCAATTCCCTTTCTAAAGGTGCAGACTTTTATCCTGCTGTATGGTTAAGTACTTCAGAATTTGAGATTAAAGCTAACAGAACAACTTCCAAGAATTTTGAACTGCTTTCGGTACACAATGTAGTTCAGAATGGCCCACACAACATATAGATAAAATGAAAACTACCTCATTCCTTATTGCTTCAAGAAACGCGGTACTCTAGGGAAAGCAACAGTCCCAACTATGGCTTATGAAAGGCCTGATGAGTGATGTCTATTACTAGTGAATCACCAACGAAAAGAATATAAACTTTACCTCTAGAGTCTGTTTAGATACCTCCATATTACAGAAGATTGAAAACTGAAAACACTATAGTAAAATAATTTTTAAATGTGTAAATAGTACTGTGGGATCCAATTTTAAATTAAAATTTGTGTTTGGATGACTTTTGTGGGTCTGTGAATAGTACCATGAGACTCACATTTTTTCAGCAAAACGCACAAATGCTGGGCTGAAATGCTTCCCAAATGCACATCGTGTATTTGGATATTCCTTATTACTGAAAACAGAAAATACTGTAGCAAAATAATTTTTAAATATGTGGATAGTATCGTAGAACTCAGTTTTGAAGTTTTTTTTGCTAAAAAAATACTTACGAGTTCTGTAAATAGTGCACGAGATCCACTAAAAGACGTGGAAGACAACCGAAAAGTGCTTTTTAGGTTATTCAAACATACACCTAAAAAAACTTAATACTGTTGCAGACCTCATGATGACTGATGAGCATTTGTCTAAAAGATAATGATATATAATAATGATGTGAGTGGGATGCAACGACTATGAATAGTGCTGCATCTCTCGCTATATCCTTATCTTCATACATCCCAACTGAAAATAGAATCAAAAGATCAATCTTAGGATGCTCTGCACCTTTGTTATGGGTACTACCACTTTCAGAGCCACTCAAACACATTATACTGACCGAAAGATCTATAGATGATTATTGCAACAAAACAAAGCCACTAAACACAATTAGTGGTCAGATTTCTCTTAATATAGGAAGGTTAAATTACTAAGTTGATCTTTTTATAACTCCCCAGTTCAATTTGGTCCTTTTACTATGGATTGTACCAATTCAGTCCCTAAAATATTGATTGTGTCAATTCCATCATTTAATTTTTAAAATCAAGTCAATTTTAAGACAGATAATTCATTTAATATTGTAAGTTTTTAGCATAGAGCAAACCTCATCATGAAATTGACTTGATTTTTTAGGAGTTAAAGGGGCAAAATTGACACAATTAATAGTTAAGAGACCAAAATAAAATTTATCCTTTCAAGTTTTTAGTTGAGAGCAAACTCAATTAGAGATTAAGGAGCAAATTTTACACAATCAAATAGTTAAGGGGACCAAATTAAACTTTATCCAATAGTTGTAGGGCCAAATTACTAATTTAACCATTCCAGAACCACCTTATTCAGAGCCACCCAAACACATCCACTGACTGGAAGTGGAAGATCTATAGGATTATTGCAACAAACCAAACACATCTGATGCATAAAATGAAGTTTAATTCTCATCCAATTTCAAAGAAGTGCTATATAAAATGTGCAAAATATGACCATAAAAATTCAAAGAACTACTCACACTTCAAGCACCCTGCTCCATTAGCAAATCCATTGCCTACAAACCCATCCTCACACAGGCACCTCACCCCTGCTTGAACTGCTGTAGCATTGACAATGTCTGCATTGCTAGCACAAGCTCCACTAGATAAATTTCTTGGAATAGCCCATTCCAACTTAACTCCACGCTTACCTGAATTAGTCCCTCGCAGAACAGCCCAACTTGAGAACCCTCTGCAACCAAACTTGGAAAATCCCGAAAACCCATCTCCAACATGCCATATACTATGATCAGAGAGTGGGTAGCAACAACCAGTACCACCATCACTGCCATCACAACCAGGCAAGTCAATTGTTTCGCATTCTGCTTTACACAAAGAAGAATCCTCACAGTCATACAAGCCAATCACATTATCAACCGACACGGCAAAGTTATCACTTTTAGCAAAACTGAATGAGTGTAAGTCATTATACCGACGACAAGAAGAGAGACCTGGAAAATCCACTAGCACACCATCAGAGAAGAATTCAAGAACCCGGTAGCTCTCAGAGCCAATGTTGAGAAAAAGGGTGGTGAAGTTTTGGCAAGAGAGACGAAAAGCACTAAAAGGTACAGAGCCACATGAAGTGTTCAAGTGAAATGGAAATGGGATATGATCAAAGCTCCCACATTTTTCATTACATTGATTTAGAAGCAAAAGGGTTTGTAGCTCTTGGTGGTGGTGTTGTGGTTCTATAAGAGAGTGAGATAAAGGTAGTTGGTTAAGAAGCCTGAGGAGAAACAAGGAAGCAAAGAATAGAGTTAACATTTGCAGTGAAAGGTTTGGCTGCAGAGAATATTTTGGAAGGAAAGGTAGTAAGGTAGTAAGGTAGTAAAGGAGAGAATACGTACATGGCCTTTTTGTTGCTGTGGTTGAATAAGATAGTTTTTGAATAATATAGTGCTAAGTAGTAAGAGACATATATTACTCACAGTACATATCTCTAACAAAAAGAGCAAACATATGACTCTATGATTTGGCGTGTCAGATGATAGAGACTCACAAACACAATCAAGGATGAAGGGAGAAAGATAACGTGGCGAGATCAGAGATGAAGTAGGGTATTGAGGAGGAGCATATAGAAGTTAGGGAAGGGTGAGAAGATTGGTCTGTGAAATGGGCTACAGTTTGTACGATATGGGATGGTGTGCTCTATGTGAGCATGGGCGCCGATGTGCGAGTTTTTTTGAGTTTTTCAACTCATTTCGGTGACTCTTTATATATAAACAATTTGCATGGGCCTAGTTTATATAAAAATTTGCATGGCTTTCGAGATTTACATACATAATATATATATAACCAAGTACTATCATACAAAAAACAAAATTATATTATGTAGTTTGAGAATTACGGAATGTCAGATCTGTAATCTGAGTTGTGTTAATATATGTATATATCTTGAAAATACTAATCTGCTGCTGCTACAAATTAGAGAGCTCCTCAAGCTCCAAGACCACGCGTGGTGGCTACTCTTTTAACCTTCTTTATTATTATTATTTTTTTCTCTTTTTGGGGGCTTTGGTTTGTACTTTGTATATGTGCCTATATGGATACTTTTCTAAATAACTCCCTTATTAAGTCACTGTGCAGTGACATTTGTGCTCAGGCAACGTGTGGATGTGGAAAACAATATCAATATATATGGGTATGCCATGCATCTTCTTGCTACTGTTGTGAGTCTTGTGACCTTTGTGTTGGGATGCCAAACTTGCCGGGTCATGTGGCGTAATAGCTCATGCTCACCAATTTTAGCGTGAACAAAAAAATTGAATCCCTGCAAGTTGTTGTTTAGTTGAACTTTATAGCTCAGTCATGAGACATTTCTTTATGTGCAAAAAGTTTGAGATGAGATTCTTAAGACCCACGGTATTATTATTATTATTATTTTTATAAAATTGAAATCAAATAATTGACCAAGTTTTTAATTAATTCCATTCGTGTCAAATGTTGGATTATAAAATGTAGTCTCTCTTAACTCTATGATGAGGATAAAAAATGAAAATAAATAAAGAATGGATATTGATTTCTTTTGTTTGGTAGAAAAAGAGAAGGATGAATTATGGTGTGTATATATAATTTTAATATTCATTAGTTTTTATATTACAAAAAATAACATGAAGGACTTAGTTGTTAAGTGACAATTAAGCTTAAAATGAGAATCGGAATTTAAGATCTCTTACTCTGATATCAAGTTAAACCAATTATTTTAAAAGTTTAAGTTATTGAAATATGGTAAATTTAATCATTTAATTAACCATACACTTTTAACAAAGCTCAAAATTAACTACGCAATTATTCTATTCGAATCTATGTTATTTTGAAAATTGCTTAATTCATGTAATCTTTAATTTTTATTAAAAATTAAAGAATAACAAAATAGTTAAAGAATAAAATTATCTTTTTCCTTTTGCCTCTTTTATATTTTTATTTTTTACTTTCACTAATATACCCATCTCTCTCTTTCATACGTTAGAAGCAATGATTTTGTGTGGTAACCCAATGAGGGGGAGGGTGATTTCGTTTCGTGCGGGTTAAGTGTAACGGGTCTCCTACTCTCCTTGTCTTGTGTAAAACCGACCCATATCAAATCCAAACTTGACTCAGACCTTTATTGTCGACAAAAGATGCCAATTCATGGAGGGAAAGTGGGTAATTGCTAGATGGTTGGACCTTAATTGTTATGACTTTTGGGTAGTAAAGAGGACGGTGGCAGTGTCATTGTTGACAAGGCACTTGACTGTGTGGACTTATATGGTGAGAGGCGATGTAATGTAATCAAAGTCCATCCATCTCTAAATGACATAGCATATCAATATAAGACATCCTCACAATAAAGGTTTAAAAAAGATTCCCCAAAAGTACAATTTAATAAAGTCATCCTCACAATAAAGGTTTGAAAAAAATTTCCAACTCTTAATATCTAAAAAATGTAATTAATTAAATTTCCAAGTGATCTAAACTCCTCAAATTTAAGCACAAACAAAAATCCTAATAAAATAAACTCCCAATATATATATATATATATATATATATTATTTAAACTTCTAATACATATATAAAATTCCCCAAAAGTAACTGTGTGCTTCAAATCTCAATGATAGTCCACTGTCCACTTGAAGGCAATAATAATCATGTCCAAAATATCTCTTATGACTTGAGTAACTAATGTTGTGAATATTGAAATGATAGTAAGAAGAAAGTCCCACACCACTAAATGAGAGAAATAATATAGGTCAATATAATGGTATAAATAGAATCCAAATTGCCACAAAAGAATTATCAATATAATTAAACTATAACAATCGAAAACAATGGTACATGATAGTAATGCAAGCAAAAAAAGATAAGGTACGATGATCTTAAACGGGTATGAAATAAAAGAATTAACTTATTGATCCAAGTTTGCTCAGAGTTTACATATTAACACAATAAATTGTGATTGTTATATTCATGATCTAATTCTAGCACCATATCCTATGTATTAGGCCACAGGTAGGACCAACATCCCATTCATTGGCCCTTGGGAGAGGGTCACATAAATTTTCATAACCATTGTTCCACTGGCATCAGCTTCGACGACACCACGTATAAAAATAAGGGTCCAATTAACAGATGCTCTAATACATTTGTTAATTGATAACTTTATAAAATTTTTAATATCACTTTTATGAAAAATGTAAAAAATTGCCATAAAAGTTAGTGACTTTTTTCTCATAAAAAGTTTCTAAAAATGGTCTATTAATAAATATCCTTAGGTCATGCGTTAACTTTTCCATAAAAGTAATGAAATCTGGATCACATGTATTGGCCGGCCCCAAGGGTGCGCTTAAAATAATTCATGGGCTATAAATCGCAAGTAGGATTTGTTGAAGTATAGTTTAATATAAAAATAATGTGTAATTTATTTCTCCTTTAATTTCTAAGTCAAAATTTAACCATAAATTTTTGTCATTTATGGATTTTATTTGAGAGTTATAATCCTATTAAACTCATATTTTCCATTATTTCATATTTAGTGGCCAATTTAATCCTTGTGTAACTAACCAATTCACTAGGTTTACAAATAGGTCCTCTTCCTCCACTTATTAGGGAGCCACATACTATTAGTCTAATCTCTCTTATTCTTTGTATTTGTCACTCTCATTCTTTACAAAATATTTAGTAGTGTTTTTCTATAACTATGTGACCTGGACATAAATTAGAGAACTATTTTATAACTTACAATCTTACTTACTAGTGAAGACTAGTAAGATAATGGCAAGGGTGGTCAATCCGTTGTATCTTGGAGATGGCGTGTTCAAAATGTTTACTTCATTGGTTGATAAAATACCCCATAATTGGTGCGTATTATCTCAAGAGAGCATCACTGTTTTGCACCTCAATTTGGTCAACCTCAAACTCATGGAGTTGTCGATAACAATTAATATTTCATTTTATAAGACATGTTGAAGTACCGGGGAGGTAATATTTCATTTTATAGACTTAACTGATAGTCCTGTTTTTTTTTTTTTAAAGTTTCTCTGTCAATAGAGAAGGGAGACTTTGAACTCTTATCTCTTTGTCAGTAGAATTAGCTGTTCCTTTTTGGTAGAAGTTTGTTCCCTAAGGTAACAGAGTTACTTGTAGCGCTAGTGGGGTCTGTTTGTTTTTGGGGTTTGGGAAACACTGATAGCTAGGATGGACAATCTTATGAACAACTGGCGAAACTTATCGCTAAACGACAGGGAAGGAGGAAAATTAGCAGTGAAAAGGGATAGAGCATCACATGAGCAAACAATAGTGGCAAAATTCCTAACGAAGAGAGCCTTGAATACTGATGCAGTCATCAGAACTTTCAGTCCACTTTGGCGTTCACGGAACGGGTTTTAGGTCCGTTGCGCTGAGGACCACATTCTGTTGTTTGTGTTTGACAATCCGGAGGAGGTCGAAAAAATATTGGCAAGCGAACCATGGAGCTTTGATAGACATTTGGTCGTTCTACAGAAACTGGATAAGGCAGTCCCAGTACATGAAATGCCATTAAATACGGTGTCGCTGTGGGTGCAAGTTCACAACATTCCGATGGGTTTCTTGAACAGGGGAGTAGCTGAGGATTTATGCGATACAATGGGGACAGTGGATCGCAATGCGAGTGATAGGGAGGTTAACCGAGGCAGTTTTATCCGTGTTTGGGTGCGAGTGGATATTTCTCTACCTCTTTGCAGGGGACGAGTTCTATCCATAGAAGACGGTGATGATCATTGGGTGACATTCAAATATGAACGTCTCCTTAACATATGCTACTAGTGTGGGTGTTTGGATCACTCGGACAAAGATTGTGATAGATGGCTGGAGAGTGAAGGCACGCTTAAAGAAAACGATCGGATGTATGGAGCGTGGATTAGAGCAGCCTTTGCTCCGGCGAGTCGCAAGACAGTGGTGGTGGTGTCGGGGTTTTATGAAGATAAAAAGGGAAAGCAATCAAAGCCAACCAAACCGGTGCCTGGGAAAGATTCAACGCTGGCGTCAGAAACAGGGGCAGCCGTTACAGAATCAGTGCAGGGGGCGGAGACAGTTACAGAAGAAGCAGAGGAGCAAATTATGGGCTCATTGATTGCACCGGATTCATTAAGTGCTGAAACGGCTAAGGGAGACAATCACGGAATTAAAGGAGCTTTATTAGATGAGCAGATTTTGGAGATAGACAGAGAGTTAAATGGGATCGGATTTTCAGGGGATGAAATAAGCGGAATTAATGTTGCTAATAAAAGGGCTGATCTGGACGAGCAGCATAATAAGGAGGGAAAAAATGAAGGCGGCGCTGGGTTTGCAACAGGAAAGGGTGCTGAGCACGTGCCAAACTTAAGTGGAAGCCCTAATATTACTAAGGCAATACTCCAACCCGATGTGTGTGGACAAATTTCTGGCAGTGCACGTAGTGGGCAGAATGCTACAAGAACATGGATTAGGATAACTAGAAAGGCCAAAGATTTGAATGATGAAGGAAAAGGAAGGATTGAGCATAGCATCAAACGGTCTTTTATGGAAGTGGATGGGTGTGAGGGGCAGAAGAAAAGGAGGTTGGCTCCTTCGAAGATCAAAACAAATTTACCAGTGGTGGAGGCTGAGTGTCAGCCCCGCCAAGAGCAATGAATCTCCTATGTTGGAACTGTCGGGGGCTTGGGAACCTCCAGACAGAACAAGAGCTTGGGGATTTGATCCGGGCACAAGATCCCTCAGTCGTGTTCTTAGCCGAAACATGGCTTGATAAAGCAAGGCTAGCAGAGATACGTATTAAGTTGAAACTTGGTGGTATGATTGAAGTATGTCGGGAAACAAGAGGAGGAGGTATTGTAATTTTTTGGAAAAAGGATGTCGATTTTTCTCTAGGCACCTTTTCTCCAAACCATATCGATGGCATTTTGAACAAAGGAAAGGAGGATGAATGGAGGTTTACAGGGTTTTATGGGGAGCCAGAAACACATAATCATCATATATCATGGACTTGCCTACGGAGACTAAAGAATAGGAATGCAATCCCTTGGTTGTGTGCAGGTGATTTCAATGAAATTACACGCAGTCATGAAAAAAAAGGAGGAAGACTGAGGCCTGAAAGACAAATGGGTGATTTTAGGGATGTCCTTGATGAGTGTGGATTCAGAGATCTTGGTTTTGTGGGAGGCAAATACACATGGTGTAATGGCCATCCGGATGGTTTCACTATTTGGGAAAGACTTGATAGAGCGGTAGTAACGATGGAGTGGATCGAAAAATTTCTTGCCACTAAAGTGATGCACTTGGAGTGTGGCTCATCGGACCATAAACCTATTCTTATTTGTTTGAATGGGATACCAAAAATCCGACAGAAACCATGGCAGTTTGAACACATGTGGATGGGGGAAGAAGGATGCAAGGACGTAGTTGAAGAAGCATGGGTACATGAAACTACTGGGCATGCCATGGCTCGGGTTGAAGGCAAAATAGGGCGTTGTCAATCCAAACTGACATGGTGGAGTAGGCTGGCTATTGGAAATATAACTCGGCAATTAAAGGAAAAAAAGGTGCAGCTTCGTAAGGCTGAAGAAGCAGCTATTGTTGGGAAATCCATGAGTAGGGTATTTCGGCTTAAGAGGGGGATCAATGATCTTCTATCCAAGGAGGAAAAAATGTGGCGGCAAAGATCACGCACCCTATGGTTACATGAAGGGGATGGAAACACTAGATTTTTCCATAGCCAAGCTACACATAGATATCGAAGAAACCGAATTGAAGTGATCGAAAATCTGGTTGGGGAAAGGTGTGAAGAAGAAGGGGAGATAGCAAATATATTGATAGCATTCTACACCAATTTATTTACCTCATCCTCTCTGGAGTTGATTGAGGAAGCTTTAGAAGCAACTCCATTGGTGATTACAGAAGAGATGAATGATGAACTTGCTGCCCCCTATCAAAGAAGTGAAGTGGAATCAGCCATAAAGCAGATGGATCCTCTAAAAGCACTTGGTCCGGATGGGATGCCCCCATTATTCTTCCAACATTTTTGGCCAACTGTAGGTGATGATGTGACAGAGGCAGTCCTAACTTGCCTTAATTCTGGTATGATCCCTCCTTCCATTAATCGAACCTTCATCACACTCATTCCGAAGGTCAAGAGCCCGGTAAAAGTTTCTGAATTTTGCCCTATAGCTCTTTGTAATACTCTTTACAAGATTATTTCTAAAGTCCTTGCTAATAGACTTAAGAAATTATTACCATGTGTTATTTCGGAATCTCAAACTGCCTTTCAATCTAGTAAAGCTATATCTGATAATATATTGGTGGCCTTTGAAACCCTACATCACATGAAATCACAGAAATCTAAAAAGAATGGCTTTATGGCTATGAAGTTAGATATGAGCAAGGCGTATGACAGAGTTGAATGGAAGTTTTTGATGATGATCATGGAGAAAATGGGTTTTTGTGAAAAGTGGAGGTCTCTTATTTTTGAGTGTATTAGCACTGTGTCTTATTCGATTTTGGTGAACGGAGAGCCAAAGGGAGATATAAGACCTACTAGGGGAATTAGACAAGGCGACCCCTTGTCACCCTATCTCTTTTTGCTATGTTCGGAGGGGTTGAATAGGTTGCTTCAAAGGGCAGCCCATAATGACAAAATAAGGGGCTTTTCTTTATGCAAAAATGGCCCAAAAATCTCACATTTATTTTTTGCAGATGATAGCTTGGTGTTCTGTAGAGCTACCATGACGGACTTACATGAAATCCATGCCATTCTATCCTTATATGAACGTGCCTCAGGTCAAAAGCTCAACCGGGAGAAAACCTCTATATTTTTTAGCAAGGCCGTAAATGTTGCTAGAAGGCAAGAGATTTCAGATTTCTTGGGGGTTCCGGAAGTAAAAGAGTATGAAAAATATCTTGGCTTGCCGGCGGTGGTAGGAAGAAATAAAAAGAAGAGTCTAAGATACATAAAGGAAAGGGTTTGGAATAAAATACAAGGGTGGAGAGAAAAACTACTATCCCAAGCGGGTAGAGAAATCCTATTGAAGGCGGTAGTGCAAGCAATTCCATCCTTCGCAATGAGCTGCTTCAAATTACCGGTGAGTTTATGCAATGAGATTGAGGCTATGATCCGAAAATTCTATTGGGGGCAGAAGGGGGAACAAAGAAAGATCCATTGGAAAAAATGGGAAATTCTTTGCAAACCAAAGGTGGAGGGTGGCATGGGATTCAAGAGTCTGGAAAAATTCAACGATGCTATGCTAGGTAAGCAGGTATGGAGGCTACTACGGGACCATAATTCTCTCTTCTTCCGTGTCTTCAAGGCCAAATATTTTCCAAATGGTTCGGTCTTGGAAGCTACAACTTCATCGGGGTCATATGCATGGCAAAGTATCATGAAAGCCAGGAAGGTAATCTCTGGAGGAATGAAGTGGAGAATTGGTGATGGCAACAATATAAGTCTGTACTGTGACAATTGGCTCCCAGGCGGAGGGTCATCCAAAATAGTCTCTCCACGGGTACCTGAGCTAGAAGGGGCAAAGGTGTCGGCTCTTATATCCCAGGACACAGGAACTTGGGATCAGGATCTGATATCTCAACACTTCCTCCCCTTTGAAGCCCAACGCATAATGACCATTCCTTTGTGCTTGACAAACCAACGGGATGTGTTAATATGGACGGGCTGTACAAATGGGGAGTATTCAGTGAAATCTGGGTACAAATAGTTGTGTGAGGAGGAAAACATGATGGAAGCATCGGCCTCGGATGCCTCAATCCAGAAAGCCTTCTGGAAACGTCTATGGAAGTTACGGGTGCCAAACAAAATCAAAACTTTTCTATGGCGAGTATGCTTCGACGCACTACCTACAAAAGTGAATTCGAAGAAAAGAAAAATCATTGAGGACACAAGATGTGGCGCCTGTCTTTCTGCTCAAGAGACCACCCTCCATGCAATATGGAATTGTGATGAATTGAAAGAAGTTTGGCTCCCCTGTTTCAGCTGGGTTAGAACAGAGCATCCGAATATTAATGAAGTACAGGAACTAATTGATCTGATTGGAGTACAAAAACAGAGGCTGGAATTATTTGCGGTAGTGGCTTGGTTTGTTTGGAATCGCCGGAACAAAATACGGCTCCAAGAATCCAGCTTGGACAAGAGCAGAATTTTCAGTACAGCAGCTCAGTATCTCTCGACGTTCCAGCTGAAATTTTCGGAAAAAATGGCTAAGTCCCCTGCAACTGCAATGAAGTGGAGTCCACCACTGGGCGAGGGGTATAAAACCAACTATGATGGAGCAGTTTTTGAAGAGGCGGGAGAGGCAGGGATAGGTGTGGTGGTGCGAAACGGAAATGGCGAAGTACTTGCTGCACTTTCAGAAAAAATACCTTACCCCGGTACAGTGGAGTTGGTGGAAATCCTAGCTGCAAGAAGGGCTGTCCAGTTCATTGCAGAATTGGGCATGGCACAGTCAATATTTGAAGGAGACTCAGAGAGTGTTTACAAGGCTTTGAAGTCAGGTGATGTGGGTCACTCCTCAATTGGTCAGTATGTGAAAGACATAATGTCTATTTCCGGTTTGATTCGAACTTTTCTCTTTCTCTCATATTAGGAGGCAGGGTAATTGTGTGGCTCATGCCTTAGCAAAGAGAGCAAGATTTGCATTTCCATTGTTAGTCTGGATGGAGCATGTTCCACCGGATGTGATTCCTTTTGTACTTTCAGATTTATAGTTTTATAATAACATTTCACCGTATTGATCCTCAAAAAAAAAAAAAAAAAAAAAAAAAACTGATAGTCATGTTTTAAAAATGTAGCTATAGGTTAGTAGTTTAAGTTGCGTTCCTAAAAAACGCAGCTATAGATTAACTGTAACTGTGTTTTTTTGAAAACATGGCTAAAAAAAAGTGGTTATGCGCGTTTTTAGTAGTGTCCTATTTTATAGGTTTTTGTGAAATATTATTATTTAAATAATTATTTTGTAAATTATGAAATTCGTTTTATTTATTAATTTATGCTTGTGACAACAAGACTAAATATACCCACGAAGGAACACAATATGTTTGCAGTTATTTTGCAAAATACGAGAATATCCCAAATGCCATTGTTCAAATATGCAAGTATCGTGAATAGAAAATGTGATACATTATAAATTTTAATGAAATGAGATGTTGGAAATATCTGAAGGCAGTAGTATTATGACCGTGCAATGTATGGTTTAATAAAAAATTATATATAAATTTTAAAAAAATATTTTTTGATAATTTAATCAAATCTAATAACAAATAAAATAGTAAAAATATTTTTCAAAAATTATGTTACATGGAAAATGTATATTATGTAAGTATTTTTTTTCTTTCAAAAAAGTTATTATAATATATTTTAAAAAATTATGGCAAGTTTTAAATTCTAAAAGCTCATACATACATACATATATATATATATATATGTATGTATGTATGTATGTATGTATGGCACTTAAATATCTTTCCATTTTACTTGCTAACATGTATAGTAACAAAGTGCTAATCAAATATGAATTTCTTGTATATATGACCAAAAACAAATTCCATAAATTACAAAAATGTAAGTATTTGGACTGCAATGTAAATGTTTACCTATAAATTACCAGTCATAGCCATTTTAATGTTGTCATAAGTGAGGAAATAATCTACATAATCAATTAAGATCACCAAATCAAAAAATAATATCAATAATCAAGATGAATTGCATTATCTAATTTTTTTTAAATCATATAACTTAAGAAATAATTGAACTAAGTTAATAGAAAATTAGATACAAAAAAAAAAAATGAAGATAGCTCTTCTCACATATATCTCCTAATTTCATATGGCAGATGAGTTCCATTCCAAATAGATTTAGTGATAAAATTTTGACCGAAATAAAAATTTCATAAATAAAAAAAAAAAAATATATATATATATATATATATAAATATAAAGGCATCTAAACTTCAAGGGTACCACAATCAAAATAATTTCAAAAATAGATAAATAAAAGTACATAAAGAGAAAACAAAAATTTTATTGCAATGTAAATGTAAAAGTTTACATATAAATTATCTATGTCTAGCCATCCATTTTGATATTGACATTCATATCTAGCCATTTTGATATTGCCATAAGTGAGAAAATAATCTACACAATCAATTAAAAACACCAAAAAAAAAAAATATCAATAATTGATGTTGCGGAAGCCTAAAGAAAGCACACACGATGCTCTCTTGATGGAACAGAAACTAAACTATTAGTTCTTGGTAGTAAACTTTGAATCCACGAGGGGTTTACCTGAATCCACAAGAAGAAGAAAACTGGAATCCACCAGAGAAATAATTTGACAAAAGTCTGTCTTTATTGATAATAGTCTGATTTGCCTCTGATGTCTACAAAAAATATAAATACTGAGAAAAACGTCTAAAACCCTAATTCCCACTAATTATGCGATTAGGTGACAAAAATACCGAATTCACCAAAAATAGCAAAATTGAGTTAAATGTAGAATCATAAACTATTGATCTTAAGGGTCGTCCCAAAATAGACAAGAGCTTATTTTGACTTTTAAACTAAAAGTTATTAAGGAAAAACAAATATTACTATAAATAGCAAAAACATTATTTTCGGTGCTTTAATGAAGGAATTTGCCTAAATTTTGGTGACGTTCATAATCATGATTCTGGATCAAAACGCCGTTTCCCTTCAGCCTGCCAAATTTCATGCAATTCCGACACTATCACCCCAATGGCTTCTTCTGCCACCCATCTTTGATCTTGCGTTGTGATTTCCTGCACCCTTGCTGCTCCAGGAAGGTATGTGCTGTTTGTTCTACGTCAATCCCCCCCCACTTGAAAGGAACTTGATCCCAAGTTCCCATTATCTTGTTCATCAGGAGGATGATAATCATATAAGTTAGCAACATTAAAGGTAGAAGAAATGCTCATGTCTGGAGGAAGAGCAACCACATTAGCATTGTTGTTGATCTTCTTAGTAATCTGAAATGACCCATACTTCTTGTCCTTCAATTTGTTGTAGGTACCAACAGGAAATCTCTCCTTTCTAAGATAGACGAGTACTAAATCCTCAACATTGAAGATCTTTTCACGCCTCTTCTTATCAGCAACTTCCTTGTACTTAGCATTTGTAGCTTCAAGTTTCTGCCTCATCTCCTCTTGCATGGCCTGAATACAGTCAACCATATTCTCTGCTGCTTGACTCACTCTTGGAAGCTCAGGTAAAGGTACCAAGTCCAAAGCGTGTTTTGGGAGCATGCAGTAGATGATGGCAAATGGAGACTTACCGGTGCTGTTGCTGATTGAGCTGTTGTAAGCAAACTCTGCTTGGGACAATGTAAGATCCCACTGCTTGGGCTTCTTGCCTGAGATAGACCAAATCAGATTCCCCAAAATGCGATTAACCACTTCTGTCTGGCCATCAGTCTGAGGATGACTGGTGCTGGTGTAATTCAAGGAAGTGTCAAAACGCTTCCACAAAGTCTACCAGAAGTGACTAATGAACTTGGTATCCCGGTTAGAGGTGATGGACTTTGGCACTCCATCCAAACGCACAACTTCTTTAAAAAATAGATTGGCCACTCGAGTAGCATCTGAAGTCTTCTTGCATGCTATGAAATAGGACATCTTTGAGTACTTGTCAACCACAACAAAAACAGAATCCATACTTCGCTGGATTCGAGGAAGACCCAGTATAAAGTCCATAGACAGATCCTTTCATAGTGCTTATGGAACTGGCAAAGGCATGTATAAACCAATATTCTGAGATTGACTCTTGGCAGTTTGGTAGATTGGGCACTTCCTTACATGATTGCCAAAATCTCTCTTGAGTTATGGCCAATAATACCTCTCCTCCATTAGTGCTATAGTCTTATTTCTGCCCATATGTCAACCCAAACCTCCACCATGCAGCTCTCTAATAATCTGCTCCCTTAATGAACTTTTAGGGATGCATAATTGATTACCTCGAAAGAGGAAACCATCATGGATGTACATACTATTGACAACAATATGAATTTGTTGACACATACCCAAAATATCACCAAAATGCTCATCATTCTCGTACAACTCCTTGAGGCAATCAAACCCTACAACTTCAATAGGTAGGGTGGTCAACAAAGATGCTTGCTTGTTGAGTGCATCAGCCACCTTATTTGTGACACCAACTTGTGCTTCAATGTGAAATGGAAGTGCTGTATATTGTTGACACTCTATTTTGCAACCCGTATTTAACCTCATATTGAGGGTAAAATGGTAATTTCACATTGAAAATATGCATCTTGATTCTGGTCATTAGATTCTTAATCTCATTTCACCAAAATGATCTTGATGTTATAACGATCAAATCGACTGGTCATGAGCCCTAATCGGACCATTAGATTGAAAGTTATCATCAAATCAAGTTTTAATGGCTGAGATGCATTATCACAAATTGAGTCCGACTATATGTGATTATGAACAATTGATTTCAATTGGTTATAAGTATAATCAATTTGAGATTGATGATGTGTCATAATTTGATTGGTTAGGACTACATTTTATGGTAGGGTTGCACACACCTAATTAACTAGATAGTTAAACATTAATTATTCAATGAGTAATTTGTGCAATTATCTTTTAATTAGAGTAAATTTAGAATCAATTAAGTCTGAAATGGGAGTGATTGGAGCCATTTAATGTTAATTGAGAGCTAATTTGGAACCTATTGGTGTTAATTGTGCTGAAACCATTTTCTAACAAATGACCTCTGCTCACCATTTCATCGATATCTCTTAGAATATTTTGAATCTGTGAATGAGGTTATTTTTCCTAGAAACTAGACATTCGGGGCTTCAATTTGAGCATAAGAATGGGACAATTCCGATCAGAATTGAGGTAGATATGATTTTTCAAAATTGGCTCTATAGGCTGTTACAGTAGCTACGGGAAAACCGAATTTTGGCTTGCTCTTCACTCCTACCAATCTTTCCATTTAATGCACCAGATTTCCCCCAAGGCTAAAATGAGGTCTAGGTTCATTACTCTTTGTCAACCCTCATTAAATGCCATTCCATTCATATTTCCTTCACCACTACTATATAAACTCCCCCTCTCCTTCATTCCAAGACACAAAAAATCCCCCTCTCTTCTCTTCTCTTGAGTTATAGTGAAGTTGAGTAGTCTTGTCATATCTTGGTCTTCCTGAGACTCAAGGTATTGAGTGAGACTCACTCTCCCTCTCCTAACTCTTCTTTTCCTCCACCCTTAGGACCTCCATCAAGAATCCCCTCCTCCATTATATGGATCTTGCATGAAGGTATAATCTTCTTCCCTAATTGTTTGTTTATATTTTCATGATGAGAATTTAAGATTAAAGTATGATAATTCTCTTGAATATGTTTGAATGTTCTTAATTGTTTTTATGTGTTCTTCACATGTTCTTAGTTGTTCATCACATGTTCATGCATATCACTAGATTTAATCTTAAATCCACATCAAAAATATGAAAAACATATTTGTTTAGTAATTCTTTCAAATCCTTGAATCTAGGTTATCACTATCCACACACATTCACTAGAGTTTATTTTTCAATTCAAATGCCATGCTTAATAAATTGAATTAGAGTTTATCACATGCACACACATTAAATTCAACATACAAATTGATTGACATATTGGATGATGTGATATGAATGTTGGCCACCATAGTCTAGAAGACCGGTTTCACCGGGCAAGGTGGGTGCCTAACACCTTCCCATCTTGTAACATAGCCTCCGAGCTTAGATCAAGGGTTAGTAGATCAAATACTTATCCATGTAATTTTTGATTTTTAGATTGTAACTAGGAAACAAAGCCATGTACTTTATCTTAGATTGTATCTAGGACCAAAGCCATGTAATTTCCTATGATCAATGTAAATTCAATTTCACATTAATAAAATGAGGAATTTTCATTCATGGTTTTCTTATTTTTCCAAAAATTAAATAAGTGGCGACTCCATTGTAAAACCCTTAATCTAAAGGGAAAAATATAACTAGTCGAACCTCCATTTTGAGAGGCAATAACACGACTCCACCCATTCACGTGGGTTTGGCCCAACACATCATAAAAACGGGCCGGGGGCGCGGTCTCTCACAGTGGCGACTCCACTGGGGATATTGAGGGCTAAGCTTCAATTAGGTTATGGTGGCCAACCATGTTATTGTTTGTTTATTACTTTTTGTACATAATATGTCTAATATGTCATTATTTTGCATGTCATACATCATTTGCTTGAATGAAATTTATTTTATTTGTGTGCTAGCCCGGAAGCCCGGTAGTATTAACTGTGGATTGTGGTCTTCCTGAGACTCACATACCCAGCGGTGAACCTACCACCCACCGCGACAAGGATCATCATGGTTATGCCATGGTGGTTCATAGGGACAAACTGTACCGTTCGGACCAACGCGGCGCTCCTGGCGTCACAAGTTGGGAGGTACGACGTCCTAGCTTGTGGGGACCTTTAACCTACCTTCTACCCATGTTGTAATGACCCATAGAACCTACCTTTAGGTCGGTCCATGTAAATTGCATTGCATTATGCATGTGTTTGGCCGTTGTTTGAACCATGATGACTCCAAGTCCAACGCTTGAGCCCATCATGATTGTTTGAACCTTGTATTCTATGAATGAACTCAAACCTCAAAGGCCTGTGATTGAACTCTACTTGGTATGGAAACCCAAAATTGTTTCTTGAATCAGTCTAAGCCCAACACTTGAGCCCATCAAAGGTGTATTCGCATGATCAACATCAAAGGCCAAAAGTCACAAGATGCATGCCTTCCAAGTGTAAGCCCAAGCCATTTCAAGCAGATATCAAGAGATCATAATCAAGGTTCAAGCCTTCCAAGTGCAAGCCCAAGCCATTTCATCATAATCAAGGTTCAAGCACACCAAGCCTCAAGCATCCTAAATGGACCAAGAGGAAGCAAGTGGCCCAACTTTGCCTCACTCCACATTTGGTTTGCAACATCATGGTTAAGCTTAAAGTTTGTTGTTTATTCCATGTTTCTATGTTTCTTTGAATTCAAAAATTTCATGTAGCATTTAATGAGCTTTGTTTGTGTATATATATATAATAAAAAAAACAAAAAAAAAATTCAAAAAAAAATTCAAGATTTCCAAATCTTTCCCAAAAAAAGAGAATTTTTCAAATGAAAAAAGTCTTTGGACTAGGGGCATTGAGCCCTTAAGTCATTTAAAAAAAAATTCTTTGAACTAGGACCATTGAACTTCCTAGTGACTTTTTCAAAAAGACCCAATTTTTTCTTTCAAGGTTAAAAAAGAAAAAAAGTCTCCTTTTCAAAATGGTACATGAGGATCCCTTGGACAAAACATTTTTAGAATCTTAATGTTTAAAAGCTTGAGCAATCAACTTGTACCAAGAATGATTAATTTCATTTGATCCATGTAAAAACTTTTGCTACTTGACTTAGAATATAAGAAGAAATGGTCTTAAAAGGCAATCAAAAAGAATCCATCCATTGGAAAATCCCAAGAATCCATGCACTTGATCCAATTTTCAAAAGTCTTTTGTTTCACAACATTAGAGCATTTGTTCTTTTTCTTTAAGATGAATTTATTAAAAGAGCTAGAGTCACTGTGCCTACAAGCAAGCATTACTAGGGATAGGAGGCCGTCTTTAAACAAGATTATACCTTAATACCTAGAATGATCATTATCCATTGCTAGCCCATTTGAGCCTTTAAACACTTAGCCTTTTTTTTGCATGAACCCACTAAAATCTAAACCTAGGGTGGGAAAATTCAAAGTATGCATGCTTAAATCTCATGTTGAGGAGGAGTCGACCTTGTATCTTTGAAGCTAATTGATAAAGCTCTCCTAGAAGACATGAAAGACAAGTGGAGAATTCATTAAGCTAAAGATAAGAGATCATCAAAGTAAAAGGAGTTTTCACTCAATCAAGGAAAGAGAAATGAAATTCCATCAATGTGAGAGAAAACAAAAAGGTGTGCATCAAATTTGAAGAGCCTAAATTCATCATACCAAGAGGAATACAAGATTCATCTAAAAGAGATTTCATCAAAAAAGGAAAAGATTCATCAAGCACAGAAAGGTGCAAGTGCATTGAGGCAAGAAAGAAGTCTAGAGAGTGCATCAAAATGACCAAAAATCATTAAACTGAGAAATACAAGGAGGGCAAAAGGTCCCCAAAAGTTCATTCAATCAAGAGATGAAAGACCAAAAAAAAAAAAAAAAAAAAAAAGAAAAAAAAAAAAAAAAAAAAAAACCCGCTAGGCTGAAAACCCAAAAGGGCGGTCTAGGCAAAAGTTAGGGCCAAAGAAAAGAAGAAGAAGAAAAGAAAAAAAAAAATTTGGAAAATCCTACCAAGTTGGAAACTTGAAGAAGCAACCTAAAAAGAGAACAATTTTACAAGATGAAAGTCTAGAGATATGATTCAAGAGGAATGAGCATAAAAACGATTGTTGATACAAGTGACCAATGAAGACTAGTGAGAAGATAACAAAGAAGAAATGAGAAAACTCCTCCAATACTTGATTTTTGAGTAATGAATACTTGGGGGAAACATCATAGGGAATTTTGAGCCTTTTATATCTTTCATTTCATAACCCAAACCCAGCCTACATTACAACCCATGAATAAGACCTCCTTGAAGTCTTACTAATTGTAGGCGCATCTTAAACTCTAATAATATTTTCTCTTGAATCAAAAAGGAAAAATGCTTAAAATTGTCAAACCCCACAAGATGACATGTCTGAGAAAAAATTTCTCAAATTCTCAAATCCACAAAATGACTCAAAAGAATTTCCAAACTTGGAGCACTCTTCTTGTTTGCACCCAACAATGTGATTCATAAATATTATCACATTTCATTTCTTGATTGCCTTTGGAGACTTAATCTGAAAATGTTCAAAAGGAAGAGGCAAATTTGATTACGTGAGTTTAATGATCTTGATCCTTCCTAATCAAAGAAATTTGTTTGACTCTTAAACACTTTGATTTGCCAAAATGGTTGTTCAAAGGATCACCTCTTGTTCATAATTAAAAAAAAAAAAAAAAAAAAAAAAACAGGCAGAGAAGAAGAAGAAGAAGAAGAAGAGAAATCTCATTTCAAAAAAAAAAAAAAAATCATCCTTTTTCAAAATCAGTTCTCTTGAACTACGTCTTGACCTGATCCTCTATGACAGAGGTACGTAGGCAGCCTTGCAAAGGCCCGGTCCCATTCACCCAAACAACCTTGGAAAACAAAGTCAAAACAATGTGACAAAATTGGTTAGGTGCATGTTAGGTTAAGCCCATTTGTTTTCATTAAGCATGTTTAAACTTGGAGCATTAGCCTATTTATATTGTGTGCAAGTCTTCATGATAAGTGGTTTCTACCAAACTAGAGAAAGAAAGCCATTTTGTAGGAACCAAGGATGGCAGACCATGATCTTCTTTCATGTTCCCCAATGGTCACAACATCAAATGAATTCAACTTCAATCTAAGCATGGAATATGCCCCAAACTAGGGGCATTGGGTAAGTATTTCCAATTCATTTCAATGAATAAATCTGTTGTTAATTGAAATTATCCTTTTGCAGGAATTGAGCAAAGACTTATCCAGCAATTTGCATCAACTTCCAGCCAAAGTTATTCTCATTCAAAGGATATGTTTTTCAAAAAAAAAAAAAATCATCATGAATAAATCTTTATCACTTTTACTCCATCTTCATCTTCACCTTCTTTTTGATAATGAACAAATCTTCATATTTCAAAAAAAAAAAAAAAAAAAAAAAAAAAAAAAAAAAAAGACAAAATACAAAATTTTCAAAAAAAAAAAAAAAAATCTTCATTAAATTCTTCTTCAGGAACAGAAAGCTATCATCATCTTCCATATTCTCCAGTGGTGCAACAAAAAGTCAGTTGTCCACCCTCAGCATTCATCGAAGCATAGAATATGTCCCAAACTAGGGGCATTCGCCAGGTATGCCAAAATATTTTCAATGAATATCTCTGTTACTAATTGAAAGTATTTATTTTGCAGGTATTAGGGTAAAAGGCACACACACATGGATATGAATAATACCTTTCAATTCGATCGAACCTCTGGGAAGCATGTCCAAAATTTCAATGCATTGGACCTCTCGGAAGCACGTCCAAAACTTCAATTTCAATGGACCTCTGGGAAGCACGTCCAAACTTCAAACCATCGGACCTCTGGGAAGCACGTCCAAAATTCAAATCCTTGGACTTCTGGGAAGCACGTCCAAAATTTCAATCCATTGGACCTCTGAGAAGCACATCCAAAACTTCAATCCATCGGACCTCTGGGAAGCACGTCCAAAAATCCAATTCCATCGGACCTCTGGGAAGCACGTCCAAAATTCAATCTTTGGACCTCTGGGAAGCACATCCAAGATTCCAATCCATCAGACCTCTGGGAAGCACGTCCAAAATTCAAATCCTTGGACCTTTGGGAAGCACGTCCAAAATTTCAATCCATTGGACCTCTGAGAAGCACGTCCAAAACTTCAATCCATCGGACCTCTGGGAAGCACGTCCAAAACTTCAATCCATCGGACCTCTGGGAAGCACGTCCAAAATTCAAATCCTTGGACCTCTGGGAAGCACGTCCAAACTTCAAACCATCGGACCTCTGGGAAGTACGTCCAAAACTTCAATCCATCGGACCTCTGGGAAGCACGTCCAAATTCAATTTCAATGGACCTCTGGGAAGCACGTCCAAGACTTCAAATCCATCAGACCACTGGTAAGTATGTCTTGTACTCATTTTTTTCAAAAAAAAAAAAAGGGGGGGGGGGCTGCATGCATGAACTACGTTTAGACTTGATCCTCCCACTAAGAGGTACATAGGCAATCTCCCTCGAGATTCGGTCCACATTTTGATCCAGAACATGATCGTCTACATTTTTATTTATATGCATCATACATTCACCACGGTTAAATACTGATTGCAAAGTTAGGTGTCTCTTTCATACATTGGCATTCGCTTTTCAAGCTCTGCCAATGAAGGGCATTCTGTTGACACTCTATTTTGCAACCCGTATTTAACCTCATATTGAGGGTAAAAGGGTAATTTCACATTGAAAATATGCATCTTGATTCTGGTCATTATATCCTTAATCTCATTTCACCAAAATGATCTTGATGTTACAACGATCAAATTGACTGGTCATGAACCCTAATCGGACCATTAGATTGAAAGTTATCATCAAATCAAGTTTTAATGGCTGAGATGCACTATCACAAATTGAGTCCGACTATATGTGATTATGAACAATTGATTTCAATTGGTTATAAGTATAATCAATTTGAGATTGATGATGTGTCATAATTTGATTGGTTAGGACTACATTTTATGGTAGGGTTGTACACACCTAATTAACTAGATAGTTAAACATTAATTATTCAATGAATAATTTGTGCAATTATCTTTTAATTAGAGTAAATTTGGAATCAATTAAGTCTAAAATGGGAGTGATTGGAGCCATTTAATGTTAATTGGGAGCTAATTTGGGACCTATTGGTGTTAATTGTGCTGAAACCATTTTCTAACAAATGACCTCTACTCACCATTTCATCGATATCTCCCAGAATATTTTGAATCTTGAATGAGGTTATTTTTCCCAGAAACTAGACATCCGGGGCTTCAATTTGAGCTCAAGAATGAGACAATTCCGATTAGAATTGAGGTAGATATGATTTTTCAAAATTGACTTTATAGGCTGTTACAGCAGCTACGGGAAAACCGAATTTTGGCTTGCTCCTCACTCCTACGAATCTTTCCATTTAATGCACCAGATTTCCCCCAAGGCTAAAATGAGGTCTAGGTTCATGATTCTTTGTCAACCCTCACTAAATGTCCTTCCATTCATATTTCCTCTACCACTACTATATAAACTCCCCCTCTCCTTCATTCCAAGACACAAAAAATCCCTCTCTCTTCTCTTCTCTTGAGTTCTAGTGAAGTTGAGCAGTCTTGTCATATCTTGGTCTTCCTGAGACTCAAGGTATTGAGTGAGACTCACTCTCCCTCTCCTAGCTCTTCTTTTCCTCCACCCTTAGGACCTCCATCAAGAATCCCCTCCTCCATCATATGGATCTTGCATGAAGGTATAATCATCTTCCTTAATTGTTTGCTTATATTGTCATGATGAGAATTTAAGATTAAAGCATGATAATTCTCTTGAATATGTTTGAATGTTCTTAATTGTTTTTATGTGTTCTTCACATTTTCTTAGTTGTTCATCACATGTTCATGCATATCACTAGATTTAATCTTAAATCCACATCAAAAATATGAAAAACATGTTTGTTTAGTAATTCTTTCAAATCCTTGAATCTAGGTTATCACTATCCACACACATTCACTAGAGTTTATTTTTCAATTCAAATGCCATGCTTAATAAATTGAATTAGGGTTTATCACATGCACGCACATTAAATTCAACATACAAATTGATTGACATATTGGATGATGTGATATGAATGTTGGCCACCATAGTCTAGAAGACCGATTTCACCGGACAAGGTGGGTGCCTAACACCTTCCCATCTTGTAACATAGCCTCCGAGCTTAGATCAAGGGGTAGTAGATCAAATACTTATCCATGTAATTTTTTTTTTTTTAGATTGTAACTAAGAAACAAAGCCATGTACTTTATCTTAGATTGTATCTAGGACCAAAGCCATGTAATTTTCCTATGATCAATGTAAATTCAATTTCAAATTAATAAAATGAGGAATTTTCATTCATGGTTTTCTTATTTTTCCAATAATTAAATAAGTGGCGACTCCATTGTAAAACCCTTAATCTAAAGGGAAAAATATAACTAGTCGAATCTCCATTTTGAGAAGCAATAATACGACTCCACCCATTCACGTGGGTTTGGCCCA